>NW_006922196.1:85122-87104 GCF_000298275.1 Orycteropus afer afer
TCATATTTTGGCTCTCATGGACTTGTTTTAATTGTCTTTAACTTCAAGTTGAACTTGCATATGAGCAGTTGATGGTCTGTTGCACAATCAGCTCCTAGCCTGGTTTTGGCTGAAGATATTGAGCTTTTCCATCACCTCTTGCCACAGATGTAGTCAATCTGATTCCTGTGTGTTCCATCTGGTGAAGTCCATGTGCAGAGCCACCATTTGTGTTGTTGAAAAATTGTGTTTGCAATGAACAAGTTGGTCTTGTAAAATTCTACCATGCGAGTTCCAGCATTATTTCTGTCACCAAGGCCAAATTTTCCATCTACCAATCATCCTTCATTTCCAACTTTTGCATTCCAGTCACCAGTGATAATTAACACATCCTGATTGCAAGTTCGGTCAATTTCAGACTGCAGAAGTTGATAAAGATTTTTAATTTCCTCATCTTTGCTTTTGTGGTTGGTGCATACATTTGAATAATAGTCGTATTAATGGGTCTTCCTTGTTGTTATGTTGTTATGTGCTGTCAAGATGTTTCTGACTAATAGTGACCTTGTGCACAGCACAATGAAACCTTGTAGGCTATGGATATTATCCTAATAACTGACAGCATTGTACTTCAGGACATATCTTGAAACATCCTTTGTGATGATGAATGCCACGCCATTCCTCTTCAATTTGTGATTTCTGGCATTGTAGATCATATGGTTGTCTGATTCAAAATGGCCAAAGCCAGTCCATTTCAGCTCACTAATGCCTAGGATATCAATCTTTACGCGTTCCATTTCATTTTGACAACTTCCAATTTTCCTAGATTCATACTTTGAACATTCCATGTTCTGATTATTAATGGATGTTTGCTGCTGTTTTTCTTTAATTTGAGTGCTGCCATGTCAGCAAATGGAGGTCTCAAAAGCTTTACCTTATCCCTTTGAGTAAGACTGATTTTACTCTGATAATGCAGCTCTTTCCCAGTCCTACTTTGAGAGCTTTCTAAGCTAAGTGACCTATCTTCCTCCTCTGTATTGGACATTATTTCTGGACTATTCATAAAGTTGCGCAGTAATGTATCAGACAATCTTTCTCTGCTATTTATAAGGTATTCCATGGCCAATTCTTTGAGAAGTAGATGGCCTCCTCCTTCTTCCTAGTCTGTCTCAGTCTGCAAGCCGGGCTGATACGTGTGCAACAGGTGCACCCCACTGGGTTAGAAACACCAGTGGCACAGCCTCAAATCTCACAGCAACATGTCACCACAGTAGTACAAACCAACAGACAAGTTTGTCTCCCTTAGCTGTTGGAAACCCTCCAACTACCCTTACCTGGATCCCTGCAGCTAACTCCTTGATCTGTTCCAGTCTCCTTTGCCTTTTCTGTCTTTTCCCTGCCTCCCACCTCATTGCTTGTAGGGGGTGGCCTGGGTTCCCTCTCTTCACCTGGCTCCCTGTGGTTGACTCCTCGAGCTGTTCTTACCCCTTTGCCTTTTCTGTCCTCTCCCTGCCTTCCTGCCTCGCTCCTTGTGGGGAGTGGCCTGGGTTCCCTCTCTTCACCTGAGTCCCTATGTCTGACTTCTCAATTTGTTCCAGTCCCCATTGCCTTTTTTTTTCCTCTCCCTGCTTCCCACCTCGCTGCCTATTCTTAGGTCCCTGGAATCCGAATGAGAATGCTATCACTTTAAAATCCAAAATGGTTGCCACTTGTAAACATTCAAAATGACGGTGCCCTTGGTCACTTTAAATATCCAAAATGGCTGCCACATGTAAACAATCAAAATGACTGCACCCTCTGGACCGACAAGACGGTCAGTGAAAAAAAACAAGAAAACTTGCAATATGTGGGGTTAAGGCAATAAGAGAAAAAAGGCAGAGAAGGAGAATAATGAAGAAAAAAATGGGAAGAATGCAAAAAGTAAAACAAGGAATGGGAGGTCTCACATTGCCGGATCTCAAAACCTACTATACAGCCACAGTAGTCAAAACTGCCTGGTATTGGTT
>NW_006922196.1:89395-133365 GCF_000298275.1 Orycteropus afer afer
AAGAGTTAAAAAAGAAAAACAAGGAATGGGGTTAACCATGAATAAAAAAAAAATTTGTAACCAGCAACAGGGAAAAGAAAAAAGCTAAAAACTAGGACCTGGTAGGGTAAGAACAAATAATAATAGTGAAAAGGATAAAAGTATTAATAATAGTAGTAGTTTTAAAACAGACAAAAGCAAGCAAACTAAAAACCAGAAAAGAGAAAGGAGAAAAAAAATATTGGGGGTGGGTAGAGCAGGGCACCCAGGCTCTGTCCAAGCACGCAGAGGGGGATGGAGTTCCTGCGGGCCCAGAAGGTGGGTAGGAGTGGGGGATGGCCAAACTTCCACGTGGGGTATAAGAGTAACAAGAGGAATGTCGCACCTTTTCAGTCACCCAGGCCCGGAGTGTCCTTGGGATTACTCGGATATCTTCTAGTTCTAATGTTATGATTCTGTGCAGTGGCCTTCCCTAAGCTGTTGCAAGAGATGAAGATGAGTTTGCCTAGACTGATGGTGCCAACGAGTTGATTCCAATTTATAGTGACCCCTCCTTGGTTTTCTGAGGTGATATCTCTACAGAAGTAGAGTGCCCAGTCTTCCTTCTGAGGAGTCTTTAATGGGTAGTATCTGCACAGATCTCCTTCACTGAGTGACTCCAGTCCCGTAGTTCCTGAGTGGCGACCTCACATCCTTGGCCTGGCAGGCCCTGTTCCTCTCCCTCTTGGGCATGGCAGCCCTGCCCTCACTCTTGGGCAGCGGCTATGGCTCCATCCCACTGGCTTACATGAACGAGCAGCCCCACACTCCAGAACCAAGTTGGTGAAGGCCTGGCTCTTTGAAACCTAGGGGGCTGTGGTGGTTCCAACCCCAAAGGCCATGGTCCTACCCTTGAGGCTGAGGCAGCTCTGCTTCCCATTTCCTTGGTGTCTCTGCTGATTAATGCCAAAGGCAATCCACTCCACCAGAAATCTTCTTGCCCCAAAAGCACTTAGCTCTCTTGCTCTGTGGGCTGGCCAAGCTGCTATTCCACTTCATGCTGGTCTTTCTACTGATTAATGCCTGAAGGCAACCCACTCCTCCAGGAAGCTGCCTACACAATGGCATCCAGCTTTCTCCTCTGTGGGGTGGTAAGGTTGTCGCTGTCTCATGCCCGTCTCTGGGCTCTCCTCCTGCTGTCTCACATGCCGCATGCTGGGGTCTCTCTGCCAGGGTCTTGGGTGAAGGATGCACTCCACTCCCATTTCCACATTTTAGGTACCTGTCAGAGCAGCACCCCACTATCTTGGCACCATATTCTGTTTTGGTTACCTTGTGGTGTTCTGACAAGACATACCACAAATGGGATGGCCTTAACAAACAGGAGTTTATTCTTACAATTTGGAGGCTTTAAGTCCAAGCTCAAAGTGCCAGGCTCTAGGGGCTGAGTGAAAGCCCCTCAGCCTTGGGCTTCAGCTCTGCCCACTGGAGCTAGAGGCTTTTCTTCACTCAGACAGGCTGGCTGGCTGCTGAGGCTGACCAGCCCAAGGTTGACAAGTAAAAAGGCACAGTTCTGATGTTAGCAAACCACACAGCAGGCCATTCAGTCAAGTCCTTTGACAGTTTCAAGGTTGGCAGAGCATGGCAGGCTGCTGAACAATGATATGGCTACATGCAGGGTTCAAGGTGCCATAAGCTAGAGACCATTCCCAAAGCTTCTCCTTATATACAGGAAGCAGACCACAGCCCTAAGGCAGCTACTCAGCTGCTCCCAGTAGATTGCACCATGGAGTTGATTACCAGTTTCATAATGCGGAATAAATACTACATCCAGCTGGTCTGCTACTCAACCATGCCCAGACAAATTGACACACAAACATAACCACCACAAGTAGAAATAACCAATACAAATAATAGATGGAGTAGAGAGAAAGAAAAAGAACATAATATAAGCTCACTGATTTCCTTGCAGGTAAGAAGGTGGAGGTGAAGCCAAAGGACAACATTGAAAGCTGATAAATTGAATAGCATGAAGTGTTGGAATTAAGATAACTACTGAAAAATGTTGTTGTTAATTGCCATGAAGTCAGCTCTGACTCCTGGTGATCTTATAAAAATGAAACGTCTCCAGGTCCTGTGCCATCCTCCTGATCCTGGGGGTGCTGGGGTCCATTGTGTGTTGTATCACTCCATCTCGTTGAGGTTTCCCTCATTTTCATTGACTCTCTACTGAGTATAATGTTTTTTTCTTTGGTTAGGAATGATAAGACTGTGTTATTAAATGGAAGCAGTGATACTGTGAATTCATGTCTCATTCTGTTTCGGATGGTCCACACTGAGTATGGTGTTTGTTGTTGGCTTGTGGTAGAGGTTTACCCTCTGATACAGAAGGCCCTGTCTGGTCTTAATTTGCTAAGAACTCCCGCAACTCTTTAATAATGCATACAAGATGACATTTTATTAAAGGATTTTCCTGCATCTATTGAGATGATCTGTTAATGAGATGAATTAGGGATCAGGGTCCAGAGCAGGGTCCAGAGTAGCCATGGTGCTTCCTGCTCCCCACAGGTAAGTGACACACCCCCAAGCAGGTGTGATTTTAATTTTGAGACAGAAGGAAGGGCAAACAGTGACCAGTTTAGCTATTGGACCATGAAGCCTGTAGGGAGTACTGTTTTAGCACATAAAGGAATCATGATTTGCCAGTATTCTATAAGGAGGATTATTCTTCCCCCTTTTTAAGAATACATCATAAAATTGTAAAAGAGCTGTTTTGGCAGCTTGTGGACTGTAACAAAATCTGTTGTGAGGATTTTTGTTGACTTGCTTGATTTTGTCCCTTTATGATAACTCAGCAGGTATAGCCTGTGGAATCAAATATTTATGGCCGATTCCCCTCTGGTATTGTGGGAGAGTGGACACCAGCTTTCTTTTCTACAACTTGGAATATCTGGCAGTTGAAAGGATTCTACTAGCACTGAGAGCTGCATTGTATTTCTCCAAACACATTAAGATTCAACGTGGGCTGCTTAATGGGCCTGAAAGTATTTTATTAATCCAAAGTGCTCTGTGCCTACAGGTCAGGCGATATTAAGATCTTAAAATCCTATGGGTCTGACTCCCTCATCTCTGTGGCTTTAGCATGCTCCGAGATTTAATAAGAGTTGTGACTTGCTCCTCTTCTCAAAAGTGCTGGAGTGAGCTCTGAGCCCTGGAACAGAGTGCAATGTAGGCATCTTCCCTACCTACATCCTTTTGCTGGGCCCTGGGATGGTTCCAGGCCAGCCTTTGGCTCCCCTTACTCCACCCTCCCCCTCTTGACTTCTCTGTGGCTCTTTATGTTTGTGCCTTGCCTTCCCCAGCCCTCCTGTCAATGGCCAGTCTACCCTGTTCATACCTCATATCCCTTGGTATCAAGTGGCCCTCCTCACTCATACCTTCCTGGTGTCTCATGGAATCTCCTTCCAGCTTTTATTCTTTGAGCCAGCCAGTTCCCACCTGGCCAGTTGAGATGTGGGCCCTCCCAATATCATTGGATTTGTCAACCAAAGGGCTCTGCCACCCCACTAAACCCCACCCAGGCAGAGAGTGCAGGCTTTGTAAGTATTGTAGGACAGCTGACCATTCTCAGAGAAGCACAGTTCTTGGGCCTGCAGCCCTGTATCTGTTCTTCTCAGATCCTTCTGAATCCTACCCCCTCTCTGCCAGCAAGTGGATGTGTCTAATGTGGTTCCTCTGAGCATTGCCTTCATTTGGTAGCCTTGGGTGCAATTCTGCTTACCATTCTGAGTCCCTCACCTACAGGTCACTTCTTAGGTCAGGCCCTTCCTTCCTGTGATTTGTTCATCTGTTTATTTGTCCATGAAACACTACTGGGTGTGTGTATACTCTGTGTATGAGGGTGACCCACCTTACCCCCCCCCCCATCACCCTTAGATGCTCAGTTCCCATGGCTGTGCCATTCAGGGGTCATCAGACTACAGTGGCTGAAAGCCCAGTGGGGCTCAGGGTACTGGTGAAGTTAGTGAGGAGGCTTGGCAGGGCTTACCTTTGCTTCTTGGGGGTGTTAAAGATTTTCTCTTCACCCTAGGGAAAGGCAACTTCTGCCCCCAGAACAGCTGGTATCCCCTCTCAATGTGGCAAAGAAAGCTGGTGGCCTTTTCATATCAGAAACAGAGCAGATGTCTCCAGGGGGACACAGAAGAGAGAGATTAACCCCTATACTACCCAAGCCCTGCTTCTGTGTCTCCCTCCTCAGGATGAATTAATTAGATACAGTGTGAGCACACATGGCATAGCCCTGGGAGGGAGGGGGGGAGAGAGAGAGAGAGAGAGAGAGAGAGAGAGAGAGAGAGAGAGGAAGAACCACGGTAGAGGAGAAGACGTCTATGCCAACCTCCCTAGGGGAGCTGAATCTGAGCTAGGTGATCAGGAGGGAGGGACTGGCACCCATGCAGGCCAGAGGCCTAGTTTAAGGTAGTGGGGTGGGCAGTGATGTGCCCACAGAAGGGCCAAGGTCATCTGCAGGTTTGGCCTGTAAGGAAAGGCAAGCAGGGGAGAGCAGTGGAGCTCTGACAAAGTGGGCAAGATGCTTTGTGACAGAGGAGAGGTAGACATGTGACGCATCCGCTCATGGTTGCCATGAGTCCTGTGGGTTTTAGAACCTTCAGCTCTGCCACCCTTTTCCCCAAACAGTGCTGCCAATGGGGTTTTCCTTTTGGGCTATTGTGAAACAGAAAGCCCTTCTGGACTCACTCCCAGCACTGGCGTGCCCTGAGTAGGGACTGTTTTCTGTGTGCATGGCTGCTTTGGGGAGGGTGCAGAAGGAGATGCTCAGAGCCCTGCTTCTTGTGTGTTCCCTGGTCCCTGGCCAAGCCCTGGGTGAGCAGATGGTATTCTGCATGGCATAGAGCTCAGCAGAGGATGGAATGAAGCCACTGACCCTGCAAGTTTGGCCCAGGTTGTGACTCTGAGCAAGTCACTACTTCTGGGGCCTTGGGTCCTCAGGTCCAAAGTGGGACAGACTGTATTGTTAAGAGATCATTTTCTGATCCTTCTTGGGCTCTTTGCGTCAGTTGTTTGGGGGGCAGGGGAGAAAAACAACCCAGCTACAGCCATGAGCACCAAAGCAGTGCATATTTATGAGGCTAATTAAAAGAAATTTGCTGCCTGGAGATTTTTTGTAAGCACTAAAGTGTGAGCTAGGGTCAAAGTTATCTTTCAGAGGCAGGGAAGTTGTGCAGAAATATTAAATGCAAATTGTGCCTTCTAGTTTAAACACTTAAACTAAAATCACTGCCGATAGTTTAGACTTACCCTGTTTCTTTTGAGGAATTGTGTGTGTGTGAGAGAGTGTGTGAATGTGTATAAATATACATATATATATATATACACACACACATATATGTGTGATGTATGTATATGTATACATATACATACACATACAAATAGTATGTATATATGAGTTAAATCTAATTTCTACCAGATTTATGATTGTGTAAGTCTTAAATATAGTAGACCTGCAGCCAAACTGGTTAGAATTAAAGCTTTTTGCGTTTGTTTTAAAGCACATTGAACACAGGCCGATGTTTTGGCATTGTTGTTGTTGTTATGTGGGCTTAATGCAGTATAACTGACTGGGCTTTAATTCTGTCGTTCTTTATGCTAGCAAAGTCATGTTACCTCCCTAGTCCTTAGTTTCCTCGTCCATTAAAACATTTGATTTAAGCAATGCAAAACCCATCCAAAAGTGGCATCACCCTTTTCTTCTGTAATTGAAAAGTGCAGACTAATGGATTTCAAGCAAATCTTGATCTAGAAGCTTGGCCTTGTTATCATAGATTAAATTTCTTTCTCTTTGCCCTCCCTTCCATATCATCTTCATTCTAAGGCTGAATTAGTGAAATAATCTAATTATGTATATATTTGCTTTAGCAATTAATTCTTTATATTTGGTCCCCAACGTAGCCATATCTTGTTTAAGTCTAGTCATTGGGAAATAAATGATAAGGATGGGCCCAAACAAAACAGAATAGCTGCTTGTTATGAAAAAGCAAGAATAGAAAGAGTCATATGAAAACCTTGACCATCTCAAGGATGCACTGATGGTGTTTGAGCATGTGTCTTTTCCAAGCTCAAACAAGATCATAAAACAAAAGACAGCCTACACTTTGGATCCTAGCATTGTGGAACCACATACAGGTGCAATCTTCACAAATGTAATTCAGTGAAAAAGAAATTCACTGCGTATTTGTTGCCCATGTTCCAATTCTACATACCAGCTGTGTGATGATCCCCCTGGTACAGACCCAGAAGTGACACATTTGCCCCCTCCCTCATTGGCCTTGGATCTCTACAGGAATTATCAGGTGCAGAAGATGTTATGGACTGCAATGTGTCTCTCCAAAATATGTGTTGAATTTCTGGCCCTTATATTTGTGAATGTGATCCTGTTTGGAAATAGTGTTTTTACTTTGTTATATTAATGAGGGCATAACTAAGCCAAATCACTTCTGAGGTATAAAAAGACCAAAATAAACATAGAGACACACAGGGAGAATACAGACATTATATGAGGAATGTCTGTAAGTCAAGGAACCAAGGAATGCCTAGATCTACCTACAAGGAAAGAATTCACATAGCCTAGACCCTAATTTCTGTTCCTTAAATTCCTTGAAAGCCATTCCTTTGTAGGGTATCTGTTAGAGCAGCACTAGATAACTAAGGCAGAAGTTGTAAGGATTTCGATGAAAATTCCAGCCAGCCACCACCTTTTGTGTATTTCACCCAACAGTGCCATGAAGAGGGTGACATGCAAGATGGCCTTGTGGAGGAAAGCTCTGTTTTGAAAATGAAACTCATTTCTTTGCCTCTGCTTTCTAGTTGTGAGGATGTGTATTTGTGGTGTATGTGTGGTGAGTGAGTGGCTCTCCTGTTGGTGTAGATAACACTGCTAGGATCATGTTGTAGTACTCAGTTTGGGGCCATCCACAGCAGTTTTGTATTTCTTTTAGGCTTTTGCCAATGTTTTATTTTGTAGAGCCTCTTTTAGCACATGTAAAGAACTCAAATTTGGCTTTTCATCTTCAAGGCTGGTTTGGGATGTGTGAACACTCAAGGCTAGTGGTGCAGTGGACAAAATAGCCTCTGAGAGAATCTCATTGATGACCTCCATCCACAGTGTTATTAGGGGACCACCAAGTCCCTATGGGGTTGGTTGGAGACTGGCTTGGTATGAGCTCTGTGGGCAGCTGAGCTGTTCCACCCGCCCATGAGGTGGAGGATCCCCCCCCCCCATTACTCCCAAGAAAAGACTCCTCTGTCTTCTGGAAAATCCATCAGGAGCTGAGAGTAACCCATCAGGAGCACCCAGGCCACTCTGAAGCCCCCTTCCTGGGTTGCTTGCTAAGGTATAAGTGGTGTGAGAAGGAGTCTGCTTTCTGCTGGGTTAATGAACTTCCTCCCTGAAAAGGCAAATGTCCTGGAAAGGTGTCTGTACTCTCATACTTTGGTGTGAAATGTGCTCTCTGATGCTTGGAGGTGCAGAGGTGACAGGCAGGATTCTGGGATGAGTGGTGTTCATTAAACCCTCCTATGCACCACATATGGTACTGGTGCTATGGCTGCCAGCCTGGGTTGCAGTCAGGTGTGAACAAGCTCCTGAGCATTACAACTTGGGGCAAGAAGTACTCCTGGATGACTGGAGGCTGGGATGGGATTGGGGGCAGGGGGTCTTCCAGGCAGGATCTGGTGGCTTTATAAACAGAGCTGGCCTGTAATTAACTCCTGCCAACACCTCATTGAGATCACACAACAATCTCATGACATAGGAACATTATTGTCACCATTTCCCAATGGAGAAAACTGAGGCTCAAGGCCACAGCTATTGCATAAAGAGTGTGTATGAGAGAGGCATTTAACCCTTCTAACTTCACAAGGTGGAGAGAGAATCAAAACGAACAGCAGCAAGCAGCCCAAGGCTGGATTCTGTGAGGTGGAGGTCAGACATGTTACCACCCTCCACCCCTTTCTGCCAATTCTGACACCAACTGTCCCTATGGTACTCTCTTCTCTGTTGCATTCAGTAATTTGTTGTAATGGCCACAAAGAACTCACAGACAATACTCATGAGTTTGAATTTATTAGGAAAGTGACAGTACAATTCAGGATCAGAAACAACTCAGGATACAGTTCTTCAATCAGCACAGCTTCTTCTCAGCTGTATAGCAGGCACACTTCTCTCTGACCTTGGCTTCTTCCCTGCTCAGGCAAGTGTTACAAAGCTCTTTTAGCTCTGCCTATAGGTGCTCAGAGAGGCACCCCACTCCACCAGGTCTCTTGCCTGAAGGCACTCAGCTTTCTCACTCTGTGGTCCAGGAAGTCCATTGCTTTGTCTCATGCCAGTCTTGGTCTCTTGATTCTGCTGCCACTATCTCTCTACCATCTCTATGTCACCTCAGCACAGGGATCTTGAGTCCCAGGACATGCTCTACTCCTGGCTCTTCTTTCTTGATGGTAGTGAGATCCCTCTTTCTGCCCCTGGGAGGGCTCATTTTAAGCCTAGCAAGATGGCAAAACTGACCAATTCCCACATTAGGGTTCTATACATCTTATTTGCATGGTCCCATCCCACAAGGGTGCCATGTATCTTATTTACATTACTAGAAAGCTATCCAAACCCAGTGGTGGACCACAAGCACCTCAGATTTACAAAGTTCCACTCAGGCATCTAGGCATCTGGTGAGAGTCACAGAGACCATAGCTAGAAGAGCCATGTTAAGTAATTTGCCATACCACAGGCCACTGCTTGGCTCTTCTAGCCCTTTCATAGTTAAAAGATTAATTTCTCTTTCCCAATCATATTAAGTATAAGAACATCATGAGAGTGTATAAGTCAGCCACCTCATACCTTTATCACTCCCTATTTTAGGTAGACAATTTCTAAATTGCCTGTCCCTATCAAACCAGTACTCTGAGAAGACAAGCATGTTCCTTGATCTGAAGAATCTTCTGTTCCACTTGGAATTTTGTGCATCTTCATCCATAAGCAAAATCCAGTCCAGAGCAAGCTATCAAATTGCAGCAGTTTACACCAGTTCAGTGACAAACATCTTTCTTTTCATTCTTTTGGTCAGGTCAACCCTAGCTCTCCAAGCTGGGTCAGGGGGTACCAGCTGCAACCTTGGGAGTTCAGATACCTCCCTGTACTTCAGATCAACCAGCTCCTTCTCTCCCTCTGTCATCCCTAACACCCATGGGCTAGGTTAGTGGGTGCCAATGGAACATGTCCAACTCAACCCCTCTCTTCATCTGTGCATCTCCCCCACTTCCACTCATTGAGTAAATCCACATGATCACAAAAAGAATGCATACCATACTGACTACTTGCTGACTACATTTAACTTCCAGTCTTGGGAGGGTTTCTTCTCATGGGCCATGAGTTTTCCCTGCCATGACACACCTAAAAACAAACTGCTTCTTTGAAATTTAAAAATTGAACAGTCTTCCTCCAGTCCCCCAGATCCTTCCTTCAAATGTAAATCTCCTGTTCTCTCAGCAGGTCTGGGTAGCATGTCTTTTCAAATGCAAATTTGTTGGGTGGGGCACTTTTTTTTTTTTTTTTTTTTAACCTAAGCCCCCACTATTCTATACACAGGGATGTGTTTTTGAAAAAAACCTTAGTTTCTTCTGGGGAAATCTTATTTCCCCTTTTATCATATCCAATCAAGTATTGCCTGAAGGAAAATTGGAACCTGTCAAAAATGAAATAGAACACACAAATATCAATATCTTAGGCTTTAGTGAGCTGAAATGGGCTGGTTTTGGCCATTTTGAATCAGACAACCATTATTATCTGCTATGTTGGGAAGAGGAATGAAGTGGCAATTATCGACACAAAGAATGTTTCAAGATCTATCCTGAAGTACAGTCAGTGATAAGATAATATCCATAGCTTCCAAGGAAGACCAGTCAATACTACTGTTATTCAAATTTATGCACCAAGCACCAAAGCCAAAGATGAGGAAAATGAATATTTTTATCAGCTTCTGCAGTCTGAAATTGATCAAATGTGCAGTCAAGATGAGTTGATTATTACTGGTGATTGGAATGCAAAAGTTGGAAACAAAGAAAAATCACCAGGAGTTGGAAAATATGGCCTTGGTGATAGAAATGATGATAGAGATTGCATGATAGAATTTTGTAGGACAAATGACTTATTCACTGCACATAATGTTTTTTAAATATGAACAGTGTCTATACCCATGGACTTTGCCAGATGTAATACACAGGAATCAGATTGAGTACATCTGTGGAAAGAGATGAGGAAGAAACTCAGTAGCTTCAGTCAAAACAAGGCTAGGATCTGACTGGGGAACAGACCATCAACTGTTCATATGCAAGTTCATGTTGAAGCTGAAGACAATTAAAACAAATCCACAAAAGCCAAAGTATGACCTTGATTAAATCCAGCCTGAATTTAGAGATCATCTAAAGAATAGATTTGATGCATTGAACACCAATGACTAAAAACCAGGTGAATTGTGGGATGATATCAAGGACATCATCCATGAAGAAAGCAAAAGGTCATTAAAAAGATAGTAATGGAAGAAAAGACCAAAATGGATGTCAGAAAAAGACTCTGAAACTTGATTTTGAATGGAGAGTGTCTAAGGCAAATGGAAGTAATGACAAGATAAAAGAGCTGAACGGAAGATTTCAAAGAGCAGCTCAAGAAGATAAAGTCAATTATTATAATGAAATGTGCAAAGACCCAGAGTTAGAGAACCAAAAGGGAAGAACATGCTTAGCATTTCTTAAGCTGAAAAAACTGAAGAAAAATTTTAAGCCTCAAGTTGCGATATTGAAAGATTCTGTGGGCAAAATGTTGAATGATGCAGGAAACATCAAAAGAAAATGGAAGGAATATACAGAGTTACTATACCAAGAATAATTGGTCATTGTTCATCCACTTAAGGAGGTGGCATATGATCAAGAACCAATGATATTACAGGAAGATGTTGAAGCTGCACTGAAGGAATTGGTGCAAAACAAGGCTCCAAGAATTGATGGAATATCCATTGAGATATTTCAACAAAAGGATGCCACACTGGAGGCACTCACTTGCCTATGCCAAGAAATTTGGAAGACAGCTATTTGGAAGAAATCCAGATTTGTACCCATTCCAAAGAAAGGAGGTTCCACAGTGTGGTGATTATGTTTGTGTGTCAAGTTGGCTGGGTCTGGTTGAGTGGCTGGGCAGCTGGTGGTAGTTATTCCCCATGACAAGACTAGCAGTCAGCTCCATGGTAGGATCTACCACAAGCAACTGAGTAGCTGCTTTGTGTCTGTGGTCTGCTTCCCATATATAAGAAGCAGCTTTGGGAATGGTCTCTAGCCTATGGCATGCTTGGACCCTGCATGTAGCCGTGTCGTTGCTCAGCAGCCAACCTTGGGACTTAAAATGGACTTAAGTTAATGGCCTGCCATGTGGTTTGGTAACATGAGGACTGTGCCTTTTTACTTGTCAGCCTTGGGCTTGGCAGCTTCAGCAGCCAGCAGCTGTCTGAGTGAAGAAAAGCGTCTAGTTTCACTGGGCCAGGAGCTGGAGGCAGAGCTGAAGCCCAAGGCTGAGGGGCTTTCACCCAGCTCCTAGAGTCTGGCACTCTGAACTTGGACTTAGAGCCTCCAAAATGTTGAGAATAAACTCCTGTTTGTTAAGGCCATTCATTTGTGGTATATTCTTGTCAGAGCAGCACTAGGTAACCAGAACACACAATATGGAAATAATGAAAGAATATCATTAATATCACATGCAGGTAAAATCATGTTGAAGATAATTCAAAAGTTGTTGCAGCAGTATATTTACAGGGAACTTCCAGAAATGCAAGCTCCATTCAGAAGATGTGGAATGAGGGATATAATTGCTGATGTCAGATGAATCTTGGCTGAAAGAATAGCAGAAAGATGTTTACTTGTGTTTTATTGACTAAGCAAAAGCATTTCATTATGTGGATCATAACAAATTATGGATGACTTTGAGAAGAACAGGAATTCCAGAACACTTAATTGTGCTTCTGAGGAACCTGTACATAGACCAGGAGGCTGTCATTTGAACAGAACAAGGGGATATTGCATGATTTAACATCTGAAAAAGAGTGCATCAGGGTTATATCCTTTCACCATACTTATTCAATCTGTATGCTGAGCAAATAATCTGAGAAGCTGGACTGTATGAAGAAGAATGTGCATCAGGATTGGAGGAAGACTCATTCACAACCTTTGATATTCAGACAACACAACCTTACTTGCTGAAAGTGAAGGTGACTTGAAGCACTTACTGATGAAGATTAAAAACTACAGTCTGCAGTATGGATTACACCTCAACATATAGAAAACAAAAATCCTCACAACTGGACCAATAAGCAGCATCACGATAAATGGAGAAACGATTGAAGTGTCAAAGATTTCATAGTACTTGGTTCCACAATCAACACTCATGGAAGCAGCAATCAAGAAATCAGATGGAGTTTTACATTGGGCATATCTGCTGCAAAAGATCCCTTTAATGTGTTGAAGAGCAAAGATGTCCCTTTGAAGACTAAGGTGCGCCTAACCCAAGCCATGGTATTTCCAATCACCTCATATGCATATGAAACCTAGACAATGAATAAGGAAGACTGAAGAAGAGTTGATGCTTTTGAGTTGTGATGTTGGCAAAGAATACTGAAAGTACCATGAACTGCCAGAAGAATAAACAAATTTGTCCTGGAAGAAGTGCAGCCAGAATGTTCTTTGGAAGTGAGAATGGCCAGACTTTGTCTCACTTACTTTGGTCACGTTGTCAGAAGGGACCATTCCCTGGAGAAGGATATCATGTTTGATAAAGTGGAGGATTAGCAAAAAAGGGGAGGTCCTCAACAGGATGGATTAACATAGTGGCTGCAACAATGGGCTGAGGTATAGCAAGGATTGTGAGGCTGGTGCAGGACTGGGCAATGTTTTGTTCTGTTGTATGTAGAGTTACTATGAGTCAGAGCCAACTCGACAGTACCTAACAACACCAACAGTAACAACAACATTGGCTGAAGGACACTCTCTATACCCAATATTCATTTCTGTCATTCAACTAAGAGAAAGATTTAGTATCCATAGTACATTCCGATAAACACATAACTCCTTCTAAAAACATTCCAGTTTCATCTTTTCAACACTTTGACTTTCTTCACATTCATGCACATATGGCTTAGGACCTTTGGCTGGATGGAACTATTAGACCTTGGCCCACTATCAGTCACTTCCTTTAATAGGCCTGGCTCTTTGCACAAGGCATCCCAGGTGTAGCTTTTTCCCTCATAACTGTAGCATAACATTTCTTACCTTCCTTTCAGCCATTACAGGTAACAAAAAACAAAGTAACCATCTCAAAGTAAAAGGTTTCACTTCACATTCCACTTTGTTCTTTCTTTTACAAAATCCCATGCTTTTATGAGTGTGGAGCCATTGCAACAAATCCCACTTCTGACACCAACTGCCAGAAGGGCATGTGGGAAATGTCTGACTTCCTCTAACTGCACAAGAGGGCTATAGAATGAAGATAAGAATCAACAGCACAAACCTGGTTCCTCTGAGGTGGAGGTCAGACATGCGGCCACCCTCCAAACCTTTCTGCCAATTCTGACCCCAACCATCCCTCCCACGGCACACTTTTCTTCTCTGCTGGCTTCAATAATTCATCACAATTGCCACACAGAACTCACAGACAGTACTCATGATTATTAAGGAAGTAATGGGTTGCAGTTCAGGATCAGAAACAACTCAGGATACAATTCTTCAATCAGGACAGCTTTTCTGTGGCTTCAGCCTCTGCGCTGCTTGTTGTTGTTGTTGTTATGTGCCATAGAGTCAGCCCCGACTCATAGTGACCCCTCCTTAGGTAAGTGCTACAAAGCTCTTTTAATTCTACAAATAGGTGCCCAGAGAGGCATCTTACTCTTCCAGCAAGCCTCCTGCCCAAAGACACTCAGCTTTCTTGCTCTTTGGGCTGGAAAGCCCACCGCTGTGTCTCCTGCCAGTCTCTTGGTTCTGTTGGTTCTACTACTGCAATCTCTCTACCATTGCTTTGCTGTCTCAGCTCAGGTCCAAGGATGTGTTCCACTACTGGCTCTTCTTTGTTGATGGTAGTGAGATCCCCCTTTCCACCTCTGTAATGTTTCATTTTAAGCCTAATGAGGTGGCGAACCTGACCAATCCCCACATCAGGAGATTATTTCAACAGTCCCACCCCCCACAAGGGTGCCATGTACATTAGTGGATTTACTAGCAAGCTATCTAATCCCCTTGGTGGACCACAAGCACCTCATATTTGCATGGTTCCACCCAGTCATTTGAGTGAGAAAGACCATTTCTAGAAGAGCCATATTTAAGTAATTCACCACACCACAGCTACTGAATCCTGTACCAGTGTTAGAGCCTTCAGCCCCCATCATGGTCTCTCCACCTTGATTTCTTTTGGTGGATGGTTGACTGTTGTCCTGAAAGCCACAGAAGGGACTGAGGAAGCTCTGGTGTCCCATTGGGTCCACTGTGTTTTCAACGTGGAGCCTTAGGCTTAAGGCCATGCAAAAATGGGCTATGATCACAGGTTCTTGGAACTCTGCCCTCCTACTAGTTCTGGGGGTGGAGAGCTATTGGGACACAGTATGGCATGTGTTCGTGGGGGCAGTGATGTCCAAGGATCACACTTTGGGTTATGTCTTAGCTTGGCCCTGGTTTTGCTGTGAAAAGGAAGAGAAGGAAGCATGTGGGTATATGGTCTGGAGTGGCCGAGTGGGAGCATGGCCTGATCCAGCTCTGTGTTTCTGCCCTGTAGTGGCCATGGTGGTGGTCATGGCAGTGGCTGAACACTCACTAGGGTGTTTGTCCATGTTGGAGCCGTCTCTCCTCACCAGTTGCATTCTCACCATGTCTTCCTATGCCCTTTGTTCACAAAGACCACAATATGTCATCCTGGGGAATAATGAGAACAAACAAAAAACAAACCCAAATTCTCAGATGTCATTTCCCAGTAAGTCAAGGTCAAAAGGAGAACACTAAAAGAGTGTCTTAAACCCTTCTGCCACCTCAACAGTATTTTTTTTTTTTTAAAGAAAGCAAGCTCAGAATATATTAGACATTATTATTGCCTCAATTGTCAGATCATGGTGAGAAAAGTAGTTGTTTTAGTTCAAATAGATGTTTTAGTTAAAAGTGGATTGTGGGCATAGTTCTTTGAATAAGTCAATTGAAGAAAATAACACCCATTGCTATAAAACCTATGCTCTTAAAACAGACTTTAAGATAGTGGTCTTAAATAGTTCTATGGTGGTTCTTTGGGACTGAATCAGGTTGGGTCTGCTGGACTTAACTTGTTTTGATTGCTTTAGCTGGATCAATTAGATCTGACTAGCTCAAATGGGTTCCAAGAAATGGAATGCACTCTTGGTTTCTGGAACCTGAGAGGGGGAGAGAGAGACAGAGAAAGAGAGACACACACACAGGCACAGAGAGATAAATGTGCTGTTGATCAGATCTGGACTTCTGGAGGTTCTGCCCTTCTCTGATGGCCTCAATACATTACAAGAGCAGTTGAGGAGTTTCCTCTATGATCCCTCAACCTCTTTGATGGGCTTTTCTAAATCTCTTATCTGTCTGAGGAGAGAAGCCATTCCTTATTCACCAACAGTGATAAAATGCATGTCTGTCATGTAACTGTCATTAACTATGCACTGTGTATGGCAGAGGGTTTTGATGTGTGACTGTTAACTAGAACAAGCACTTTGAACTGGTCCAAACTGATTCAGTCATGACTAACAAAGGGAAATCAGAACAAACATGGATTTTAAAAATTTGGGTGAAGCAGAACAACAACCAGAACTAAAAAATCATGGGTGGAAGCCCTGGAATAGGATACTTGAAAGAGATGTAGTGAGCACTATCAGGAGCATGATGTGGGAATTTGGATTACTGCCAGGACTCTGACCCAACTCAAGTGTAGGATATGCTCAATGGCAAGGGATGGACAGAGCATTTTCTGTAGCAGTGTTGAGTGGCCACTCAAGACATTATTATTGCTTCAACTGTCAGATCATGGTGAGAAAGTAGTTGTTTTAGTTCAAATAGATTGTGGGCATGGTTCTTTGAATGAGTCAATTGAAGAAAATAACACCCATTGCTATAAAACCTATGCTCTTAAAATAGACTATAAGACAGTGGTCTTAAATAGTTCTGTGGTGGTTCTGTGGTGCATTATAGCTTCATTTTAGCACATTGTGCCATCTACCCTCCAAGTGATATGTAGACTCAGCTTTTTCCACGAGAAGGTACTTCACTGTCTCAGCCCAAATACAGTGGGTCACTGCTGGTCACTCCTTTGTCCCTTCTTTTGTATTACATTTTTATTATAGAATATTTGGCATGCAGAAAGATTAAAAGAATAATAGGGTGAACACATATACTATTATGGCTGATGTCAGATAGATCTTGGCTCAAAGCCAAGAATACCAGAAAGATGTTTACTTGTGTTTTATTGACTATACAAAAGCATTAGATTGTGTAGATCATAACAAATTATGTGTAATATTGAAAAGAATGGTAATTCCAGAACACTTAATTGTACTCATGAGGAACCTGTACATAGACCAGGAGACTGTCGTTCAAACAGAACAAGGGGACACTGCATGGTTTAAAATCATAAGGATACTCAAGCAGCCAATGGAAGCAGTAGTCAGGACATCAGACAGCATACAGCACTTGGCAAGTTGGCTGTGAACAACTTCTTTCAAGTGCTGAGGAGCAAAGATAGCTCCTTGAGGATTAAGGTGCACCTGACAGAAGCCATGATATTTTCAATCACCTAATATGCATGTGAGAGCTGGACAATGAATAAGACCAAAGAAGAACTGATGTTTTTGAGTTGTGGCACTGGTGAAGAATGCTTAAAGCACCATGGACTGCTGAAAGATCTAACAAATCTGTCCTGGAGGAAGTGCAGCTGGAATGCTCCTTGGAAATGAGAATGGCTAGACTTTGTTTCACCTACTTTGGTCATGTTATCAGAAGGGATCATTCCCTGGAGAAGGATGTCGTGTTTGGTAAGGTGGAGGGTCAATGAAAGAGGGGAAGGTCCTCAATGAGATGGACTGACACAGTGATCTTGGGTACATTGCTTAAACTTTTTGTGCCTCAGTTTTCTGATCTATACAGTGAGAATGAAGATAGTCCTCCCTACCTCACAGTGGTGCTGGGAGAATGAAAAGACTCATGTCTTTATAGATTCATGTCTGTTATAGTGGACATGGTATGCATTAGTGTGCTGGACCTTATTCAGCAAGCACAGCCTCCTCGTGCCTTTATCTGACTCATAGCCTCAGTCCAGAACAGGCTTTCCACTGCAGGGCCTGGGTGGCCCATCCTGTCAGCATCCTTTTGCTGCCGAAATAGAAAGTGAAATCCCAGCCTCCTCCTGGTGATATTGGGGAATTGGAAAATATCAGGCTTCTCGCCACAGAAATAGATGCCTCATTGCTTAGGAGAGAGTCAAAAGAGGGGTAGAGTCAGAAAGATGCTGACAATCTCCCTGTCTCCCAGTTCCTCCTGGGGGCCAGTGTAGACCTGGCTGAGCCCTGTAATACAGACCCCTCCCTTCCCTCCTCCTTGCCTTTCCCAGAACCACTGTCCATCCTGGTAACAGGGATAGGCTTTGTACCAAGTTCTAGTTTTTAATACCTCGCTGTTGACTGTCCTCTGTCCTATAATTCCCCAAAGCCAGGAAGAACTCCAGAAAACAAAATTGCCTTAATATCAAGGATTATTGAATAGAGAAATATGTCAGATGTTACAGAATAAATACCCCACCCCTAGGAGGTATCCAGGGAACAATGTTTCTGTCCATGTAGTTCATGAACTTCATGAGGACAAAATTATTAAAGATTAAAACACATATAAAGATCATAATACAGTCCTTCATAACCCCAACATTAGTAAATTAGCGCTGTAACTCTGTAAGGAACTCCCAGAGTATTTTCATAAAAGTGTTACATAAAAGCAGATACAGAAAAATTGATAAAGTTGGAGATATTGAATGTTATAACTACTTAGATTTTAGAGAAAATTTTGTGGTTTTGAAATGGATTGAAACACTCCATGCCTCTATCCCAACTCTGAACTTCTGCACTCTAGATGGTGGCTGCACAGACACCATAGAGATGGAACAAATCTTCACTGTGAAAGATTTGTTATAGCTGTCATCAAGTCAGCTCTGTCTCGTGATGACTGAACGTGCAAAAAGGTGAAATGTTGCTCAGTCCTGCACCATCTTCATGATCATTGGTATATACTTGAGCCCATTGTTGCCTTCTGCTGAGAGGGCTCATCTTCCAATACTGTATGAGATAATACTCTCTTGTAATCCATAGGGTTGATTGGGTGATTTTTTTGGAAGTAGATAGCCAAGCCTTTCTTCTTGATCTGAGTCTGGAAGATCTGTTAAACCCTGTCCACTATGGGTGATCCTGCTTGTATTTGAAATACTGGTGGCATAGCTGCCAGTATCACAGCAATATACAAGTCACCTCAGTATAACAAACTGATCGATGAGTGGTAACCACTTAATGAGTTAATCACCAATAAAGAGTCTCTGTTTTCGAATCTAGAGCACAAAGTGAGGATCTTGCCAAATAGAGAACTCTACAATAAATCTGGGGCTTTGGCCCCAGGCACAGGGCTTGCAGCAGGGGGCAAGACCTTAGTCATCTTACATGACTGATCACTTCCAGATTTGGAAAGAGAAGTATCCAAGAATGGAGGTTTTGACCATTTTAACGAGAGCAAACTTTACATTGTTCTTAATTAAATATTTTAAATAGTGTACTTAGAAGCCACCGTACCAAGCAAAAAGTTGCTTGGAAAATTTTGAGACCTTTGAAGAGTAATTTAAAATCCAATTTGTCACCAAATCATTTGCATGAATCGGAGTCTTGAGGTCAGAGTGTTTTATTCTGAAGATTCAGCTTCTAGCCTAGAAGAAGAAAAATATTACATGTTCATATTTATAAGTGGAATCATTAACAATTGAAGACTTTACCTTGCAGCTAACTTCAGAATTTCAAAATGTTACTTGTAAGCAGTCTCTCTGGCCCATTGAAGTGGGATATCCCCCAGCTTTACCATCCCTCCCAACCCACCTCATCCCCAACCACAAAGCTGGAATCACCCAAGCTGTCTCACTCTGAGCCCAAACCCTGTAACTTTACTATGGCCAGCTCTTGCAGTTCTCTGCCCTTGAACTGTCCTATTCTGTTCCACTGGGCACTTGCCCTGTGTGTCACCAGGAAGTGACAGCCTCCATTTGGCCCCACAGTAAACAACACATATTCTGACCCGGGGAAATCAGAAATACTGACAGCCCCATGAACATGTGGTTTCCATGCTCTGCCTTTGATGCACCGCAATCCTTCCCTACCATTTCAGCCCTCATTCTCTGAATGGACGCCGTCCCATCACACCCTAAAGTCCCTGTCACAGTGTCACTGAGTGCCCATCAGCAAATACTAATTGAATCCAGTTTATGCTTGTTTACCAAATTCCATGTGTTCTGCAACCCAACCATAACCAGTAAACCAATTTGCTGTCAAGTCAACTCTGACTCATGGAGATCCGATGTATGCCAGTAGAACTGTGCTCCATAGGGTTTTCAATGGCTGATATTTGAAGCAGATTGCCAGGCTTTTCTTCTGAGGCACCTGTGGGTAGACTCAAATCTCCAGCCTTTCAGTTATCAGCTGGGGTTGTAATTGTTTGTGCTACCCAGAGATAATAACAACCAAGTGTTTCTAAACCTGTGTGACACTGCCCAGCCCCTCACAAAGGATAGAATTGTCCATTTATCTCAAGGAAATCCAGCCACAATCCTTGGGTTAGCTGGAAGAGGAAACATGAAGATAAACATAGCAGTTGGGCAATCTACTTTTGTAGTGATACCGCCTTAGAAACCCAAGGAGGGGTTGCTGTGAGTTGGATCTGACTAGATGGCAGTGTATTGCGTTTGTTGTGTTACTGGTGATTCAGGTTTCCAGAACCCCCTTGTCACTCTGAGTGATTCTTCTGTTCTGGGATAGGTTCCACCTTCCCTATTCCACACAGACTTTCTGATCAGGTGCTGTAAATGCCCACCCTTCTTTTCCCTTTCTTCTCATACCTGAGCATTCTCCAAACAAAGCATCCAGGTCTCAGAGGCCATGAAGCTGTGTCACCTTAACTCTTCAAGGAAAACACTGTAAAGGTTTGTTCTGACACCCGTTCCTCCCCAGCACTACTCCATCAGCACCTCCTTGTGCTCCAGGAACAGTGTCTTCTGCTCTGGGTGTCCAGGGTTGACCCTACGTCCTCTCTTGGCCCCCTTCCCCCTTCCCAATCCACCCAGGGTCCTGAGGGTCATTTCTGGATATGAGACATCCTACTGACTCCTCTGATATAATAATAAAAATGTAATCAATATGTTTATGAAGCATCTACTTTAATATTTAAAAGTTCTGTTTATATCCTGAGTCCCTAGGAACATGGTGTTTGATCCCAAATCCAATTTATTGCCAGAACTTTGCATGTGGAATAGCATAGAACTTGTGTTGGCAGTTGAAGTGGCACCTGTGAGAAGATTAATTAATCTTGGAACCAAATGTCAACTGCTTCAGTGACAATATCCATAAGTATACCGAGCCCTGTGTTATTTCAAGTCATATAGCTGAAGGACTGCTCACTGGAAGGGTTCTCTGGATCTGAATTCTGCAGATAATTCAGCTCTGTAGACTAGGACTAGCTCTTCTGCACTGGTTCCAAGGACTGTGGGACTTTTAGAGCCCCCACACCCTGGAGAATCTGGTCATCTGTGTATGGACAGAAAGCCCTACAGAAACTATGGGCTCCTATAGCTCTGAATGTGCATGTCACCTCTGGGAAGATGGGCTACAGGATAAAACCTCCCCTGATGAATAGGCAAATAACTTGGGGGGGGGTGGAGTATTCTAATCTCGTGGGGGACTTCTGTACTTTATTTCTAGCCTGAAGATGGATAAAGATTAGGAGATTATTCCAAAAACTGGTTGTGATTTGCCAAGAAGAGTGGGCTCTGGCATTTCTGTCTAATCCCAACTGGCTGGGAGTACGCTGGTTCAGAACCTGAAGAAATGGGGCTGAGGGCCACTGGAGGGTAGAAAGACATGGGAAGTAGTATGGATTCAATTATGTTCCCACAAAAGATAGGTGGTCCTAACCCATGTGCCTGTGAAGATGACAATCTGGGGAAACAGAGCCTTTGTTTGAATATTATCAGTTAAATCATTCCAGAGTAAGGTGGCTTCTAGTCCTGATGCCTTCTGAGTGATGTCTTTTGAAAGAGGAGAGCAGACATGGAGTCAGGCTTCCACGAGGCAAAGATACATCTACGATCCAAGGAACACCAAGAAACTGCTCAGGTCTATAGAAGCTAGAAGAGAAAAGGAAGGATCTTTCCCTAGAGCTGGCAGAGAGAGCATGGTCCTGCCAATCCCTGATCTCATACTCTCAGCCTCCAGAACTGTGAGAAGATAAATTTTGGATCTTTAAAGCTATCCACTTATGGTATTTTTCATGGCAGCCCTAGGAGATAAGACAAAGATAGCTCTGACCTTGCAGCCTGCAGAGGAGAAGATGGGAAAGGTCATGCCACATAGCTGCAAAGAAAATCTGAGAGTTTGAGCTATATTTGATGTGTGTCTTCCTGGCCACTGGGATGGAACCACCTCCCTGATGGTGCCTGGCCAGGTGGTAGATGCAGAGCCAGATGGAGAGAGCATGGCAGCCCCCAAGGGAGTTCCCAGGCTTCTACATTCACTTTGTCTTTAAGGTGAACCTTCTGTTAGGAATGCAGGTCATAAAAATAACATAGTCTTGCTTTTGCCAGGGACAAAGGAGTCTGGAGAAGGCAGGGGGAGAGCACTGCTGTCAGAAGAGAAATTCATATTATTCTCTGGAAAGAATGAAATGTGGTGCTGGGTCCAAGTGGTAGGTGACCTTGCTATTGAGTGAAAAACAACTGGGGACAGAAAGGAGATGAACCTGAAAAGCATGCCAATGAATAACAGTGTACGGGACCCCAGAGTCTTGACTCCCTCCAACCCACATGTGTGATTCCCATAAATAGAACTTAACAACAGATTCTACATTGAGTTGAGATGTTGGTTTGCTTCCTCTATGGAAGGCATTATGTAATATGCAGTTTGGCATGGCTGGGTGATTTCATGGTTTGCAGGCCTATTGGAGACATTCAGGATTTAGAGACAAATGAGGCTTTCGGGCTCTCAGAGGAGGCAGAGGCAGAATGGCAGCTCCTCTGTCCAGGTTGGACAACCCAGAGAGCAGCGGGCTAGCCTCTCATGGGCAGAGAACCCAGGTGCTACCGGGGATAGAGTAGCAGGGCTGGGAGGGAGTGGAAGGAGCTGGGCACTCCCCTGGGCAGTTGGGGATAGGACATCATGGTTGTGTGGGACGAATTCAAGCTGGTGCTGGTAGGCTGAACTTCTGGGATCTTACCCACTGCCCTTCTTGGTCACAACTGACCTCATCTGGGTTGAGGGTATCTGAAAAGGATGGGGCTGCATGGCTAGCCTTTGCCATGAACCGGCTTGAGGTCATAGGTCTTGTTTGCTACAGAGTGAGGATCTGAGGTCCTATGTCCTAATGCCTAGGGATATATTTTTGCCATCAAGACCTAGCATTTAATGTGTGTACTAGCTCAAGAATTGCTCAGATGGTGGTGTTGGGGTGAAGGAAGAGAGAATGACTACATGGTGTTGTGACCTCAACCAGTGTCTAGGGCCTTGGTTGAATTTCATGATCCTCACTATCTTACAAGTAGTTCTTGTTATGATAATTGGAGGCTGATGATGTGAAGAGACTTGCTGGTGTTTCATACAGGAAGCAGGCGATTGTGCTGATTCTACTTGGGAAGGAATGTGTGTAGCTGAAATGCCTTATGTACCAGATTTACTCAGGGTGAGAGAGAGACCTCCTTCCAAAGGGCCAGAGACTGTGATCCTCTGCGGATCCAGGCATCTAAAAGGACTGAAGCACAAACCCACTTGGAAACAGAGTAAGCAACATACTCATGTCCAGTTTCCTCTGAGTAGCCACCACCAGTCTGTCATTTTGTTGTACTGTGGTGGCTTGGATATTTCTGTGATACTGGAAACTGTGCCACTGGTATTTCAAATACCAGCAGCGTCGCCCATAGTGGACAGGTTTCAGCAGAGCTTCCAGACTGACAGACAAGGAAGAAAAACCTGCTGGTCTATTTCTGAAAATGAGCCAATGAAAATTCTGTTGATCACAACAGAATACTGTCAGATTTGCTTGCATTGGACACTCATCATTGGAAGGCATTAGTCGCTAGAGGAAGGCATCATGTTTGTTGAAGTAGAAGGTGAGTGAGGGTGAGGGGGACCTTCATTAAGATGGATTGGCGTAGTAGCTGCTATGGCAATCATGAGCATGACACAGAACATTCTCAGTGTTTCCTTCTTTTGTACATAAGGTCACTATGAGTTGGAGTTGAAATGATGGCAGCTATCTGTCTATCTATATCTTCTCTGAGCAGGAACAGGTAGGTTGTAGTTCTGAAGCCTTCTTAAGGGGTGATTTTGTCAAAAGGGACATATCTTTAGCCCTCTAATAGACATCCAGTCATTGTCCTTTATGTCTAGACTATAGGCAACTTCATAGGACCAGTTTGGGGTGGCAGAACATCCTGCAATTCCTTAATTAAAGCCCACTGCTAGTAATTTCTGTCTAGGGACATGCATAGTGGCCACCAGACTTTGCTAGAAAAGTGACAAAACTGAATCCAGGTCAACTTTTGTGATGAAGTAGAAGCCATTGTTTGCCTGTGTCAGTAGTGAGACTCTGCTTCCTTCCTCCAAAGAATGATAACCATCTCGTGACCTCAGACCCTGGGGTAGATTGAAGATGCACTATTCAACCACAGCAGTTATTAATTCAGTTTGCTCTGCCCTGCCATTCCCAGCAGTCAGGCCCCATGGAGGATGCTGCCATTGCTGTTGTTTGGAAAGGAAAGAAGAAAATCCTTTGTCACTTTATTCTGCCTTCAGCCAAATTGGAGAAAGAAGAGGAATTTAGATTTAGTGTTTAGGATAACTGGACCCCTTCTTTCTCTATCCCAGACTTCTCTCCCCTTTTCCATCTACTGCCCTTACACTGATTCCTAATTTAACTCTCATCTTAATTATCTGATACTTCTGTAACAAATGAACAGACACCACATGTGAAGGTTTTAAGGAACAGAAATTGTCTCACAATTGAGGAGGCTGGAAGTTTGAATTCAAGGTGTGACTTTAGGGAGAGGTCTTTTTTTGACTATTTCAGCTCCAGTAGCTGCCAGAAGCCCTTGGCATTCCTGGGCTTGTGGATGCATCTTCCACGTGGTGTCTGTCTTCATATGGCATCTTCCCCTACATGCATCTCTGTGTCTATTCCGCTCTTTTTATAACTCAGAAGTGGTTAGGTTTAGGGCTCACTCTATACCAGTGTGGGTTCATTAATATAACAAAAGAATAGCATCTGTTTCCAAACAGGATCACATCCATAGGTATACGGGTAAACATATTCAGTACATTTTGGGGGGGCACAAGTCAGTCTATAACAATCCAAGGGCCTTGCCTTGAAGCTTCTGAGTATTTTGACCTTACTCTTCAGCTTTCAGGGACGTGTGAAATCCTGTGGCCTCTTTCAGCTCTCTTTGTGACAGAGTGGACAGTCAGAGTGCCTAACAGACAAGGAAGAGTGGACCACAGTCTAGAGAGGAATGAGATGTAGTCCTTCTCTTCTCTTCCCTTCAGTCATTCTTCATCCCCTCCCTGCCCCCATGTGCATACCCATCTCAGTCTGAAAATGGCACAAAATACCGGTTCTGCAAACTAGTGGGGTCAAGCTTTGTTGCAGGAAAATACATATTCATGAGGGCTTTGAGGCACTTCATTAAAATGCAGATAGTCTCTCATTCCAGAGTGATACATAAGCCACTCTTTATTTGCCTGATATTATGTTCTTAAGGCAATAATTATGTAATGAATGGCTAAAGAAACATTTTAATTATTTGTTTAGGGTAATTTCTGATCATCTCATTAGAATTATAATCTATTCATTTTTACAGGTAATTTAAAGTCTTTCACTCATTTGAATTTCTGTACTTGAAGGAGTTCTGTATGAACGACCATATCGTTTCTGAAACCAAAGTGATTTCCTCTCTTTCTCCTGCTTTATTCCAGAAAGATTTTATCACCAGGAGGTTTTTCAGGACATTGCCAATCCACCGTTTTAGGTAAGAAATATGAGGTAGCCTGCATGGAGTGAGGTGTTGCCTCCAATTGATGTTATGAAGTGAGAGCATTTCACCAGAGAGATGCTGCATTTTAGATAGAACTGGGCAATTACATGTTTCTTTACTTCTGGGACCTGTGTATTTGGAATTCAGTACTAGTCTGAGTACAGGGAACTTGAAGTGGAGGTTTGATTTACAGCCATGTAACAGATGAGCCCTGTGCTCACTGCCTGGCACTTTGCCTAGAACCATTGTACAACCTCCCTTCCCCCCAGCACACACACCAGCAAACACAGATACACCCATCCCCTCCTCCTCATGCCAGTGCGCCTGTAAATTGCAATTCTCACCTGATTCAGTCATTACTTTGTGTAACCCTTACCTAAATTCCTATTTATATTGAAATTAGGTAAATTTCACCAACCATATTCAAAACCTTTCAGTATCATATTTGGGCAACATTATTAGTCTCCTTATAGAAGTTAACTGTTGTGAAAGTAAAGTGGAAGAAATCTAACTTTGGTCAAAAAGACAGATGAGGGTTGGCCCTGGGATTTCTGTAGCTCTGTGCATGAAGCTGACCCATGGTCAACATCTGACTTGTTCTTGCCCTATAGGACCTGTAAGAACAGAATTGCATGGGTCTTTGAAGCCCAGGTGCCACCTGATTGCTTGGCACAGAGGAGACTCATAGGAGATGATTTATGAATTGAAGATGAACTGGCTCTCTTCTTCCTGGGCTAAAGATACATCAGGTGGCTTGGTTGTAGGGTTATGTTTGGAGAGCAGGGAGGAGGGGAATATTGTTAGAATTGAGAGGTTAAGCTGAGCATGCCTCTGTGTTCTGACACCCAGAGGAGGTCTGAGTTTCTGATGGATCCTGTGGTATTTTTTGGTACTCATGTCAAGGAGCATCTGCTAAGCTTGGGTGGGGTGACATGTAGGGAAGTGGTGGCTCTGAGCTCCTAGGTTGTTGTTGTTATGTGCCATCGAATCGGACCCGACTCATAGCAACCCCTCCTTGGGTTTCCGAGGCAGTATCACTACGAAAGTAGATTGCTCCATCTTCCTTCTGAGGCTCCTAGGAAGGCTGGGCAAAAAGAGAGGAGAACTTTGGTGCCTCACTCAAGAAGCTTTGTATCAATTCCAGGTACAAAGATGAAGCCTGATTGGGTAGGGACAGGGTACTGGATGGGAGTGTGCTGATCTGGTTCATTCTCACTGTTCGGGGCTCTGGGCAGCAAAAGGCCACAAGCCTTGCTGTTTGAAGTTACTTAGAGAACATTCTTTTGTAACACGAAGCGGTGTCTGCTTTATTTATTTCACTTTCTAATCTAGCATTTATCCTAAATTTAGGTGGTATTGTTGTTAGGTGCCATTAAGTTGATTTTCAACTCATAGAGACTTCATGTGACAGAGTAGAAATGGGTATTTAAAAAACAAACAAACAAAATCAAAACAAAACAAAACCTTTTTCTTTTGAGTTGGATGAAAGTTTGCAGAGCAGACTTGTTTTCCATTCAATAGTTTATACGCAGTGGGTAGGTTTGAACTACTGACCTTTTGGTTAGCAGCCCAATGCTTTAACCACAGCACCAGCAGAGCTTCTTGAACCATTCAAGGACTCTCTAAACATCAAATACATATATTTTTTTAATTTGTTAGGTTACTAGTCATTTCTTACTAGCTCACTCCTGTTTTAAGAAGGTAATTTTTTTCTATATGCATTTTATTGAAATATAATTTATGTACAGTGAAATACACAAAACTAAAGTGACATCGGTCAGTGCTTTTTTCTTTTGTAGTGTTCCATCCCCTCCCTCCCACCCCTGGCAACCAACAAAGAAAGCTTCCCTTCATATATAAAGCTTTCCTTGACCCTCCACATCAACGAACTATATTTGTCCTTCTGTGATTGACTTATTTCACTCAGCATAATGTCCTCCAAGTTCTTCTATATTATGCGGCGTTTTGCAGATTCTACATTATTCTTCAGTGCTGCATAGCATTCCATTATGTGTACATAACATAGTTTGGTCAACCACTCTTCTGCTGATGTAAGTTGTTTCCATCTTTTTGGTATTGTAAATAGTTCTGTGATGAACATGAGTGTGCATATATCTGTTCCTGTCCTGGCTTTCACCTCTGTAGGATATATACCTAGTCATGGAATTGCTGGGTCAAATGGTATCTCCAATTCCTGCTTTTTAAGGAATCACCATACTGCTTTCCACAGAGGTTATATCACTTCACAGTCCCACCAGCAGTGTATGAGAGTCCCAATCTCTCCACATCCCCACCAGCATTTGTTATTTTCTGTCTTGTTGAACCTTGCCATCGTGCTGGGGTGAGATGGTATCTCATTGTTGTTTTGATTTGCATCTCTCTGATGGTCAATGATTGTGAGCATCTTCTCATGTATTAGCTGGCCACCTGAATATCCTCCTTTGTGAAGTGTCTATTCATGTCTTCTGCCCATTTTTCAATTGGATTGTTAATTCCTTTGCTGTAGAGGCATTGGAGTTTTCTGTAAATCTTAGAGATAAGTCCTTTGCCAGATATGTAATTTTTGGCAAATATGAATTTGTTGCTGTCATTTTTGTTATGTACTTTTTCATGGTGTTCTTTATTCCATATAATTTTCTATGCTGACCTCATTTTGTTTATGAATTGTGTTATCACTTCCTGTGTTGCTATTTTTTTTAGTATTTGCTAAATATTTTTGCTGGTCTCTTTTTTAATTTTGATGTGAAGGTTTATCATTTTTCTTTGAGGTTACCCTGTGGTTTATAGTTTCTTCCCAAGTTTAGAACAGTCCATTCTATCTTGTAGTTGTCTTGACATCCCTACTATCCAGAAGTTCTATAACGACAGTTTTTTCCCTCTTTTTGGTTTGTAATTGTCCTCATTTGTCAGTTGATGTCTCTGGTTCCCTGTTCACAATCTTATAGGCTTATTTACTTTGGATACTTCCGTAGCTGGGTTGGTTTCTGGGTTATATCATAATGTGTGTTAATGGTCAGTTGTTGTTTGCTGTTATTGCTTCTCTGTCCAAAGGAGTCCCTTTAGCATCTCTTGTAAGGTTGGTTTGGTTTTAACAAATTCCCTTAGTTTCTGCTTATCTGGGAATGTCCTAATTTCACCATCATATTTGAGGGACAATTTTGCTGGGTACATAATTCTTAGCTGGAAATTTTTATATATACCATCCCCATTGTTTTCTCGCCTGCATGGTTTCTGCCATGGAATCTGAGTTTAGTCTTATTGGTTGCCCTTTGTAGGTAACTTTTCGTTTTTCCTGTGCTGCTCTCATGATTCTTTCTTTGCCTTTGGTTTTGGTGTGTTTGATGATGATATGTCTTGGTGATTTTCTTTTGGGGTCTATCCTGTTTGGGGACCATTGGACTTCCTGAATGTATATATTCTCATCTTTCATCATATCAGGGAAGTTCTTTTCCAACAAATCTTGGACAATTTTCTCAGTGGTTTTATTTTTCTCTTCCTGTTCTGGAATTCTAATTACACATAGGTTATTCCTTTTGATGGTATCCCACATGAATCTTAGGCTTTCTTCATTTTGTTTTGACTTTTTTCCTGATTGATCCCTTTCCAAGGAAGTATTCAGGTATTTGTCTTCAACCTCATTAATTCTATTTTCCATTGCATCAATTCTACTCCTTTGCCCTTTCAATATGTTATCTATTTCTGACAATTTAGCATTAATCTTCTGGATTTCTGTCTGTAGATTTTGAATCATTTCTAATTTTTCATTTATTTTGTCATATTGTTCTTCTTTTCTTCTGAAATTCTTCTAGGGTTTTGTCTATGTTTTCCTTGATCTGTCTCTCAGTCCTTTGAAGATACCTTAACATAATTCTTTTGAATTCCTTATCAAGGAGTTCCAATGCTGCATCTTCCTCAGGGATGTGTTTTGAGTCTGTATCCTGGTCCCTCGTTTCTCCTGCTTTATCTTGCTTCTTTGTGTGGACTTTGATGCTCTGTTTTCTCCGAGGCATTGTGACATTTTTGGGTTTATATTTAATTGGTGATTGTATGTTGGAGTGACTTGCCCACAATTTTCATTTTCTTTGTTTTGTTTATATGTTATCTACTCAAGCAGGGTACTATGCTGTGCTCCTCTATTCACTAGTTGCCAGCACTTATACACTCACCACCTGTCTCCTTTCCTGTTTTCAGTCACTCGTATGTCCCTGCCAACCTTGGCAAACACAACCTATTCTTAGGTCCCTGGAATCTGAATGAGGATGCTATCACTTTAAAATCCAAAATGGTTGTCACTTGTAAAGATTAAAAATGGCTGCACCCTTGGTCACTTTAAATATCCAAAATGGTCACTGCTTATAAACATTCAAAATGGCTGTGCTCTCAATCACTTTAAATATCCAAAATGGCTGCCATGTGTACATAATCAAAATGGCTGCACCCTCCAGGCAGTGGAAAGTCAATAGCTCAAGTTGTCTCCATCCTTGCTGTTTCCCTTCCTAGTCATAGGCCACTAGTGCAGTCATGCCTGCAGCCATTGGTGACCAGGGCTAACCTTTCAGTCAATTCTCAGGTCCCAATAGCACTTGGAAATATTCAGGCTGTTGGTCCCGTCAGAGTAGCTGACAGTCCGTAGCTCCGACCATCTCTGTACTCACTGTTTTCCTTCAGGTTTTTCCACTAGTTGGTGACTTATCTACTTCTGTATAGTTCCTTTCAAAGCTCAGGGCACCAGGATTATCTTCTATATCTCTGTCAACTGGTTTTTCTTTTCTTTGTTGAAGAGGGTCTGTGTCACTTTTCTGCCTATTCCTCTATCTTATGAAAAGTCCCTATACACATTTTGTTTTGTGACATTGATTGCAATCCCCACAATCTAACAGCACACTTCCCTTTTCCCTCTTGCGTTTCCCATGAGTGTTCATCTTTCTTTCCTATCCCTTCCCGAATTCTGAGCTTTATCCCTGGGAAAATGCTGCCCTTTTGATCTTGTATGATTGATTTTTCTAAGGAGCATGCATTTTCCTGGTATTATCGTTCACCTTATAAGCCTATCATTTGGCTGATGGTAGAGCTACATGATAAGTTCAGCTCTAGGCTTGAAGGGAACTGTCTAAGGCCATAGTTGTGGGGGTTCCATTGGCCCCATAGGGTTTTCTAGGTTGTAATCTTTATGGGAACAGGTCACCAGATCTTTCTCCTGCAGACCTTCTGGGTAAGTTCAAACTACCAGACTTTCAGTCAGCAGTCACCAGTGGTCCTACTAAATTGAGGTAGCTGCCCATAGTTACTGTGCTGTACTTAAGAAAGAATTCTCTTGCATCAAATTGGGGAGCTTTCTTGTCACAATACCCAGGATGCATTCTGTGGTGGCTTTTTTTTTGAGGGGGGGTACTATTCCTAAGGTATTCAAGAGGTATGGAACAATTAGCCCCCATCCAAGCAAACAGAGATTAAAAATACAGAGGAGCTTCATAATTTTTAATAGGATAAGAATAATTGAGTATTTTTCTGAACCTTTCCTCAGTTGTCAGATTTTAAACAGTTTGTGAGTTTACATTCGTGCATTCAACATGGCCTTTTCCATTCCATTTGATTTTCTCTTTAGAGTAATAAAACTGCTTCAGCCTTAAATACATTAAATGCATCAACCAACCTCACCCCTGAAAATTCTGAAGAATTTGAGGGATTCTGGAAAGGGAGGAGATTTTGTTTGTAATGGCAGTTAGGACAGCTTGGAAAAGGAATGTTACTTATAGGGAAGCAGCTTTATACATTACAGTGTAATGTGTCTCCTGGAGATTCACACCCAAGCAGCCACCCCAACTCATCTGCCCTCTAGGAACTATGCACTAGGAAATTGCCTTCTTGAATTTCTTCTTGAGGGAAATTGAAGTTGTCATTGTATTGTTATATAGCCATTTCTGCTTATGCCTCTGAGATACAGTTTTGATTTCTGGTATTTTTGTCTTTTGAGCCCAAAAAAGATCTACTGGAATTTTTATGTCTCCTGAAATGCTATTAGAGTACTTGCAACAGACAAGATACTGAGCTGTATTCCTGATTGCGTTCACCCATCTGCAGTGTAATAGGACTATCATTTAAGTGAATATACTCATTACTATTCTCTATAGCTTCCCTGCAGAAAAGCATATTCCTTCTCTAAGAGAAAAGTGGAAATGAGGTAGATATTTTTAAATGCAATTATACCAGAATGAATCTTTGTGAGGAGATCTGCATAGAGAAGAGGAGGCCTGTGTTTATTTATTTATTTATTTTTACTACAAACTGAGCCATTCTGTAATTTTAGAATGCCAGTGCCAATAACATGCTTCATATCTTTTCATAGAATAACTTTGTGAATATGCTTCCACTTATAGTAAAAGTTTGTGCCAAATATTTTATTTTTCTGGAAGAATTAAATTTGAGGCCTCACTATCCTGTGATATCTACCCTATTGGCCCTTGGTCTGTAAACTGTGTGAATAATTATGTAAATTAAGTGAGGAGTCAGTGGGTAGTACAGGAGTTTTAATGCATTTGGCTGCTAACTGAAAGATTGAATGTTCAAGTTAATTGAAGGTTCAGAGGTGCCTTGGAATAAAGGCCTGGTGATCTACTTCTGATAAAATCAACTATTGAAAACTCTGTGGAGCACAGTTCTGCTCTGACTCACATAGGTTGTCATGAGTCAGTATCGAGTCAGTGACAGCTGGTTTTAAATTCAGTGCTTAACTCTGAAGAAATGTTGGAAAGATTAATAAGATGTATGTAAATCATGAGCAAGTCTTAGAAAATATATTGATAGAAGATACTGCATTTGTGAAATAGAATCAGCAGTCCCTTGCTCTAGTACAAATGCATACCAAAAAAAAAAAAAAAAAACTCACTGCCTTCGAGTTGGTCCCTACTCATAGCGACTCCTCCTTAGGTTCCAAGGCAGTATCTTTACAGAAGTTGATTGCCCAGTCTTCCTTCCAAGGAGTGGCTGGTGGGTTTGAACTTCCAGCCTTCTGGTTAGCAGTCAAATGCCTTAGGCACTTTGCCACCAGTGCTGTGTAAAATCTAACAAAAATGTTTCTAAAATGTGTCAACTCCAAAGAAAGAGAGAAATTCCTAGCTACCATACATTAAGAGAAAACACAAAGCCAAGAGCACTACAGGGAAAAAGACACAAGGGCAGGGGCATGAGGTTCCTGATGGAGAGCTATAACAATTAAGACTGTGTGATATTTGTATAGGGAGAAACAGGTGGGTAGGACAGTGCAGTTCATCTAGTAAGAAACTCTCACATCTAAGGGAACTCCGGAGGGTGCAGTGATATGTTTTTGACTGGATTTGAAGTGATGCTGGACAACTGGCTGGCTGTACAAGAAAAGATAAAATGCTATCTCTACCTCTGGTAGCATAGTGGCTAAGACACTTGCCTGCTAACCAGACGGCTGGCGGTTCAAACCCACCAGCCACTCCTCGGAAGGAAGGTTGGGCAATCCTACTTCCGTAGTGATACTGCCTCGGAAACCCAAGGAGGGGTCGCTATGAGTCAGGTTTGACTCGACGGCACATAACAACAACAACAACAACAACCTCCCAGCATACACAGATAAATTCCAATAGAATTAAAGACGTAAGTGTGAAGAGCAAAGTGTTAAAACTTGTAGAATAAAAAGACACAGAACAGATTTTTAGTATGTTCTTGAGGTAGGAAAATGTAACACACACACACACACAAATCGTAAAGGAAAAGACTAATTAATTAAACATCTAAACACTAGCATTAGCAACTTCTTTAGCAGATGAAAACAAAAACCTACTACTGTGAAGTTGATTCCAACTCATAGAAACTCTCATTGGGGTTCTGAGGCAGTAAATCTTTATGGAAGTAGATTGCCCAGTCTTGCTTCCGCAGAGTGGCTGATGGGATTGAACCACCAACCTTCTGGTTAGCAGTCAGACGCCTTTAGGCACTGTGCTACCAGAGCTCCTTTTAGGAGACGAAGCACTTTAAGTAAAGATTACAGCAAACAACAAACTGGAAGAAATTATCAACATTGTATTTGCTGTAATGGATTAGTATTCTATCTATGTAAAGAACTCTTTGCAATTGGTAAGAAACACACAACAGAAATGAACAATGGGCAAATACTATGAAGAAGAAGAAACCCAAATAACTAATTAACAAATGAATTCTGCCTCTCTCTTAACTTGGGAATTGCCATTTAGATAATGTGATGCATTTCACATTCATACATTGGCAAATTGGAAAGTCTGATAAACTAAGAGTTGGCAAGAATGTTGCACAAGGGGAATTGCCATGCCTTATTTATCAAGGGCAAATAAGTAAAGTAGAGAACACTAGGCAATGTCTGTTGTCATTGTTAGTTGCTGTTAAGTTGGCTTTGACTCATGGCGACCTTATATAACAGAGCAAAATATTGCCTATCCTATGTTATCTTCATGATCACTGGGATGTTTAAGTCCATTGTTGTGGCTATTACATAAACTGCATTGACGGTTTAGCTCATTTTTTCTGACCCTCTGCTTTGCAAATATGATATTCTAGTGATTGGTCTTTTCTGATGATGTGTCCAAAGTAAACAAGTTGAAATCTTGCCAACCTTGCTTCTAAGGAGCATTTCTGGTTGTGTTTTTTCTAAGACTGATTTGTTCATTCTTCTGGCAGTCCATAGTGTATTTAATATTCTTTGCCAAAACCCCAATTTGAATGCATCAATTCTTCTCTCTTCCTTTTTGGTTGTCCAGCTTTTGCATGCATATGAAAGTATTATCTATTAAGGCTGAAATGTGGATCCCTCCTGAGCCAGCAATTGCACTCCTACATATATGGCCTAGCAATATTAGTGGGTCATGAGTAGATTCAGTGAGTTACAACTGGTGTCTTATAAAACAACAATGAATTAGGACAGAATAGAACCTGTTGGTCCATTCCACATAGCAAGGAAGTGCTATGCTTTGTGAAGTGACCCTAGGTGTGACTAGGGAGGAAATGGGGTGGGGTAGGGTTGGTAACATTAGACTAGAATGGTGTATGCATTGATATTTGCTGCATTGTTCTCTATATAGTTCTTCTGTGTATTTGAAAAAGTTCATTAAAAAAAAAAGTGCTATGTAATATAGATAACACACAAACCTCACTCTCCCAGGACTCTCTTGGCCCTGTTTACTAATTAATCCTCTAACTTGGCTGTAATTGCTGACTTCCTGATTTCACTTTTTTTTTTTTTTTTCAATTGTATGTGTGTAAAATAGACTTTATATTTTAGAGCAGTGTAGGTTTAAAGAAAAATTGTGCAGAAAGTACAGAGAATCCTGTATACCCTACCTATCCCTTGTAATTTCTTCTATTACTAACACTTTGCATTCTTATGGTACATTTGTTACAATTGATCAACTAATATTGATGCATTGTTACCAACTAAATCCATAGTTTACGTTAGGCTTCATTCTTTGTGTTGTACAATCCTGTGGGTTTTGAAAAATGCATAATGTCATGTGTCATGTGTCCACCATGGTGGTACCACACAGTTTAGTTTCACTCTTCTAAAAATGCCCCGTGTTCTACCTATCTACCCCTCTCCCCTTTCTGGTCTCACATTTTTCAGATATTCTGCATTTGTCTTTTCTTTGAAATGATTAGGACTTCTGAATGATCCCAGCTTTGCAAATGGACTTGGCTTTGTTCTGTCAAAGCACTCCAGGAGTGCTTTTCTTGGGTCTGTATGGTCCGTTTCCCCTCTCAGGTGCCTTCTGCCTATCTCAAACACAAGGGTCCTGGGCCACCCTTTTTGGGAAGCCTCATTGGGAAGTTAAACAATACTTGTGCCCTTTCCATGCTTTCCTACCTGACTGCTGAGCTCTTTATGAACGTTGTCAAAGAAAATTGCATTGGACACAGTGTTAAGACAGGCAAGGATGACTTTATCCAAAAGGACTATTGTAAGAGAGTAGAGGGGAAAGAAGCAAGGGAGAAGGACCATTGAGTTAGGAGGACAGGAGATTATTACAATGTGAGAGAGGCCAGAGCTTAGCATAAGTAAGCCTGAGCTCAGCTCCTCCACTGAAGCAAAGATTGGGAAGACTGAAGTGAGCTAGTGGGAAAATTCTAAAGTACTGTAGGATGTTGTGTGTGTGTGGGGGGAGTTAAACAGTAAGGTTTCTTGATCACATGACATTATCTACTCTGTTTACTGTTCAGGGTAGATGGGACATGTTCCACTGAATTTTGTAAGGACCAGGGAGAGAGGGAGTCAGGAAGAAGCCCATCTCAAGTTTAGTCAAACTGAGAGCAACATTAATGCCATCTTAGCCATTTTCTGGAATAGAAATTCCAGAATCACAGGACTGGGGTAAAATTCAACATTGTCAGCTTATATGCCTACTTTTCCTGTCTTCCTTTATAATGTCCAGTCCAGTGCCTCATGTACAGTAGATACTCAAGAAATATGGATGACTTGTTTAGCTCTAGAGGCTTCAACTTTCAGAAGTTCATTTTCCTCATGTGTAAAGTAGGGACTCATGATTTTGTGAGAGAATGTCATGAATGAAGGCCTGGTGATCCACTTCTGAAAATCAGCCACTGAAACCACATAAGGAACAGAGAAAGCTTAGCAAGTGACAGTTACTCAGTATTGTTAGTTTCCTTCCCTAGAGGAGGAAAAGAGAAAATAATAAGATGGTTATTATTTGCTTTTAGACTTGATGTGCATTTTCTGATACTTGAAAACTTGGTTCACATCCAGCTTATTTTTTAAGTTGCACATTAAACAACCAAAAAATCTACTGCTGTCAAGCAAATGATTTTGACTCCTAGTGACCTTCCATTGGGTTTCCAAGGCTGTAAATCTTTACAAGAGCAGATTGCCTCATTTTTCTCCTTCAGAGCAGCTGGTGGGTTTGAACAGCTAACCTTTTGGTTAGCAGCCAAATGCCCTATCCACTACACCACTTTATGAGAGAAAAATTCATCCGCACTTTTTTTTTAAAGATGAAAAATGTGTTAAGAAAATAGCACTATACACTACCACTAGGTTGAACCCAACATAATTAGTGTGATTAAATGGAATGAAGTTAGCCATTTCTGGATGTAATTTTTATTAATTATATTCAGATTTAATTAATAATATCCAGATCTAATTAATGACATTAATGTTTAAGCCAGCATTCCCAGGCTGTGTTCTGGGAAGTCTCATGAGATGTTCCTGAAAATAGTCATCCACATTCAAGTAAGGCTGGGAATACAGTATTACCCCTTCTGGAGAGTCCCAAAGCAAGGTACTAAAAGCCTTGAGAAGTCCTACAAGAAAGGAACCTCTTTAATTCTGTTTAATATAGCATTTTCCCAAACTATTTTTACCAGGTGTGCTGCCAGAGACATACCTGGAAATTCTAATTTATGTCAGAACCAAGTACACCACAGCTTGTAGTTGAACTGATTGATAAGCAATATATATACTTATAAAGATGTTCCCTAAGTCTTCTAGAGTGAGCCTACAAAGAAGTAGCAGAGTGTACTACAAAGAATTTTGTTTTCACACAGTCTAGGACTGCTATATACTGATCTCTGTTCTTGGGCATGTTTCTTATCTCTTTTAGTCACTTTACACATCTGCAGGGAAAAATGGTGACAGCATGCCAGCCTTTCAGGGGGATTCTTTTTTTTTTCTGATTTGGGAGAAGGTTTACAGAGCAAATTCACTTTCCATACAGCAGTTCACTTATACTTTGTCTCATGACATTGACCACAGTTTACCACAATGCAACAGCTCCCCTTCCACTTCCCATAGTTACCTCTTCCCTGTGTCCATCCCTCCATGCACTCCTGCCCCCTGACCTGTCTCTCTGTGCATAAGCAGCCCTTCTTTCTCCCATGATTGTTCTCTCCAAAGAGTGTATCTACTTGAGGTAAATGTTCAGCTCATATGCCTGTCCTTTGTTTGGCTGGAAACCAAAGGTGTGGATTTAATTCCAGATCTGAAGGGCAGCTAGGGGCCATAGTCTCAGTGGTTCCATCAGGTTCTGTCAGACCAGGAAACCTGGTCCCACACACACCCCCTTTTTTTTTTTCTCCAAATGATTTTGAGTTTTGTTCCACATTGTTCTGCCTCTCTATCAAGTATCTCCTACATAGATCCCCTTCCAAGTAGATGACAGTGGTAGCTGGGAACCATCTAGTTCTTCTGGTCTCATAGTCATATAGGCTGCAGACCAGATGGTGTACCAGTCGCTAGGACTAATTGTTTCCATGCATTTTGGTTTTCTTCATTCTTCTTTGCTCTGGACGAGGAAAGACCCATCGTTGCCTCTAGATGGCAGCTTGCTAGCTTTTAAGATCCCAGTCGCTACTCGCCAAAGTAGGAGGTGGAACAATGTTTTGTATAGTATGTTATGCCAATTGAGCTTGATGTCCCCTGCGACATGGTCCCAAGCCCACAGGATCAACTACTCGTTCGCTCTGGTAGCTGGCTGTGACCAAGCAGTGACCATAACCTTGCCCCTTGTCAACTCTACTATACACCTGGGAATTCTGATCATTCACATAAACTTATAGGACCATTGTCTCCCAACCCTATATATGTTCTTGGATATACTCCCCATTTCATAGACATACCTAATCGTTCAGCCTGTCCACCCATCTCTCCACCCATATACTCAGGGGGATTCTTGAATAGTACAAACCATTAAAATGCTCGGCTGCTAAGTAAAAGTTTGGAGATTCAAGTCCACCCAAAGGTGCCTCAGAAGAAAGGCTTGGTGATTTACTTCTGAAAAATTAGCACTTGAAAACCCTACAGAGCACAGTTCTACTTTGACACATATGGTGTCAAGACAAGTCAGAATTGACTTGATGGCAACTAGTTATGAGTTACTGGTCAGAATGAGAGTTCATACTTGGAGGAGTCTCCCTCAGCACCTGGCCCATGGGAGGGCTCCAAGAAGCTGTGGTTATTACCAGCTGTAGCAAAGAGACCCTCATGTACAATGCAGGCCATTCTCCATGTCCTGGGCTCAAGGACTTGGAGTTGTGAATGCAGGGAAGAACACCATTAACCCTTGACCTCACCTGTGGTACTGTCAAGATGGGTGCTCTGTATGTTGTCCCTTATTTGATTTTTTCCTTTGTCCATTCAATAATGGGCTTTATTTTTTTTAGAGAAGTTCAGGTTTACAGAAAAATTATGCAGAAAGTTGATTGCACTAAGAAGTAAAATGGTGGCACACAGTCATTTTGGCTCAGTTTAATGTGAAGTCTTTATGGGAGGTTTGAAAGGAAACACTTGACCTTATCTTTCAGTATCAGCCTCTGGAGGAAAGTATAGAGTAGTTCTGGGAGCATGCCTTGGTGTTAAGGAAGTTGAAGAGTGTACCCCAAGGAGATGCATCCATCTAGTAGGTTACCCAGAGGAAGTGATGTTTGACTTTCCATCTCAGAGATGAGTATACATTTCTGGTAGAAAGAGGGAGGGAGGCAGAGCATTGCAAGCAAAGAGAAGCACATATTTGATGGAAGCATGGGAACTTGAAACAGGGTGGTAGATCCAGGGAATGTCATTGATTTGAAAGGATAAGTTTGAAAAGGTAGCAGAATCTAGATTGTTTTGTTTGAAGGCAGTGGACACCCCTCTGAAAGGTATTCATCAGAAGGCTGGCATTATGGGTTTTGTGCTTTTGATGGATCACAGTATGGGGATAGCCTAGGGAAGGGAAGGCTTCTCATCTTGGCCCTAGGAAGACATGATGAGACCTGAATAAAGGCAAATAGACTAGGTGGAGAAAACTGAAGGGAGAGATGCTAAGGAGGCAAGGTTGACAGAGTAGGGGTTGAGGGTCCAGGAGAGGGTATGGTTAGTGGAATTCTTCCTAGGGTGACGAGGTGGTTGATAGTATCACTCCCTGAGATTGTGAACTCAGTAGGAGAAGAATACCATCTTTGGAAAAGAATTGTTGAGGTCTGTATTTCATGGGAAGGCCATGGATATTGCAAATAGTTAATATGCATGACTGCTAACCAAAATATAGGTAGTTCAAGCTCACCCAGAGACACTTGACAAGAAAGGCCTGGTGGTCTCCTTCTAAAAATCAGTCATTGAAAATCCTTTGGCTCACAGTTCTACTCTGATACACATGGGGTCATCATGAGTAGGAATTGACTTGATGGCAACTGTTTTTCATATTTCATGAAGGGCCAAGAAAGTTTTGGGGGGTGGGTGGATTTGGAACATGTAAGGGAAAAGGAAGGACCTTGGGAGTTGGTTGATTAGATCTGCAGGTGAAGCCACTGGTGTGGAAGAACTCCACGGAGAGTGAGGGAGTTGAAAGAAGCCTACAGTGCTGATACCATGGGGAAATGGGTGCTTCTGAAGACTGAGCAGGACTGGCAAGAAAGTCGGGGTGGGTTTGAACTGCCAGCCTTCTGGATTGCAATCAAATGCCTTAAGCACTACACCACCAGAGCTCATGGGAGAATAAAGGGTGTGGGATTTTCATTGGAATAGTGGTGGTCACATGAGGTCTGAGTGTGATTTTAAGAGGCAGAGAAAATGACTGTAGGGGAGAAGAGAAAGGATGGAAATAGAAGGTAACAAGGTATTTTACTATAATGATGGAAACTTGATTGTTCAGTGTTCTTCAGGGCTGAAGAGAAAAGTGAACTATGTGTCAGATGTAGTGAGGATGGTCTGTGAAAGTGAGCCTGAGTGCAGATGAAGAGAGTTCTTATTTTCTGGAGGGCCATTTTCAGCTATGGCCTCTGTCCTCTCTGGAAGGTAGGGGTCAAGCTTGTGATAAACGTAAAGGAATTGTCTTGGTGGAAATGCATTCAGTACTGGCATTAATCATTTGAACAAGTATTTCCAGTTGTGTACTTTTCAGGATGGATTTGCCTTTTATTGAAGTAGATTCTAGAAGTAGTTCCCAAAGAGAACCTCCAAAATTATTTTCAGGCATGAAAATGCTGCAATGTCTGTGTGACCTCCCAGAATACTGAGGAAAACAATACTCATTTGGATTGAACGTCTGGGTTTTTGTTGTTACTCAATGTTGTGGATTTAATTGTTTTCCTAAAAAGGTATGTTGAAGTCTTAACCTCTGTACTTACTTGTAAATGTGACCTTGTTAGGAAGCTCAAGTTTTTAGTTGAAGATGCTATCAATTAATGAGGTTATACCAGGGTAAACAACCAACCAGTTGCTCATGATGACCTCATGTGTTTGAGAGTAGAACTATGTTCTATAGAGTTTTCAGTGGCTGATTTTTTAGAAGCAGATCTCCAGGCTTTCTTCCGAGGTCCCTCTGGGTGGACTTGGACTTTGAATTACATAAGATGGGTCCAAATCCATTCTGAGTGGTGTCCCTATAAAAAGTGAAAACAGATATGGAGATACAAGGGGGAGAGAGACATCATGTGAAGAGGCCTCTGCAGGGCTAGGAATTGCAAAAGATAGCTAGGGCTGCTCTGGTAGCGTAGTGCCTAAGGCACTTGACTGCTAACCAGAAGGCTGGCGGTTCAAACCCACCAGCCACTCCTTGGAAGGAAGATGGGGCAATCTACTTCCGTAGTGATACTGCCTTGGAAACCCAAGGAGGGGTCGCTATGAGTCAGATCCAACTTGACAGCACATAACAACACCACCACCACCAGAAGTTGGAAGAGACAAGTAAAGATCTTCCCTTAAAACCTTTGCAGAGGACATGGCCCTCTGTCACTCTGAATTAGGATTCCTAGCCTTCAGAACTCTGAGACAACACATTTCTGTTCCTTCTTGAAAGCCATCCTCTTTTGTGGCATTTTGTTTTGACCAGCCCTCGGACACAAAGGTACTTAGCCTTGACAGTCTCATCTTCCTCCTTGTGGCATCAGGGCATTGTATGGCTGGAGAGTGAGGAAGATGCTGATGGCTGGGAGTTGGTAAAGCATATTAGCTCCCATCTATGACATCTTGTGCTTTCACATCAGAAAATCCATCAGGCTTGGGGAGCAATTAGCCAACAGATAAATCATAATTTCTTCCACTTCCCTCAAGTTTCTTGGGGTGGTGGTGGAGAAGGGACCTGTCTGTCAGCTTGTCATACTGTGGTGACTTGCATGTTGCTGTGATGCTGGAAGCCATGCCACTGGTATTTCAAATACCAGCAGGGTCACCCTTGGTGAACAGGTTTCAGTAGAGCTTCCAGATTAAGATAGACTAGGAAGAAAGGTCTAGTGATTTAGTTCCGAAAATTAGCCAGTGAAAATGTCGTGGATCATAACAAAATATTGTCTGGTATTTTGCTGAAAGATGAGCCCTGTAGGTTGGAAGGCACTTGAAATACACAACACCTGCAACAATGGATTCAAGCATACCAACAATTGTGAAGATGGTGCAGGACCATGCATCATTTTATTCTGTGTACATGGAGTCTCCGTGAGTTAGAAACCATTTGATAGGAACTAATGACAATGGAGAGGGGAGAGTGCAAGGCAGGACAGAGGTCCCAGAGCCCCAGCTCTTCCCAGGTCCTCAGCCTGTGACCCAGTGAAACCCCGTATTCATTATAGGCCCGCTGACAGCTTCTGCCTGTCTGATTCCCTGAGAGGATCCATGCTTACACAGTGTAATCTCCCGGGAAGCAAGCCTCTAGCATGTGATGTGACTGTTGTCAGCCAGTTCATCCCTTCAACCTGTCTTATTCAGTGACAGCCATTGCTACTTCTTTTGACCACAGCTATGTACCCAACACACTTAAAATTGGACTTAGGTGGAAATCCTTCCACTCTGTAAAGATTTGATGATTTTACAGAGAAGCATACAGGCTTATAGAACATGGGGTCTCACTAATTGCCCTACTGTTCATTTTGTTGTTGTTAGGTGCTGTTGAGTTGTCTGTGACTCATAGTGACCCTGTGTACAGCAGAATGAAACACTGCCCAGTTCTGTGCCAGCCCCACCATCCTAGCTATACCTGAGCCCATCATTGCAACCACTGTGTCAATCCATCTCATTATGAGCCTTCCCCTTTTTTGTGGACCCTCCACTTTACCAAGCATGATAACCTTCTCCAGGGAATGGTCCCTTCTGACAACATGACCAAAGTAGGTGAGACAAAGTCTGGCCATTCTCGCTTCCAAGGAGCATTCTGACTGCACTTCCTCCAGGATGGATTTGTTAGTTCTTTTAGCAGTCCATGGTACTTTCAGCATTCTATGCCAGCACCACATCTCAAAAGCATCAGTTCTTCTTTGGTCTTCCTTATTCATTGTCCAGCTCTCACATACATATGAGGGGATTAAAAATATCATGGTTTGGTCAGGTGCACCTTAGTCCTCAAGAAGACATCTTTGCTCCTCAGCACTTGAAAGAGGTCCTTTGCAGATGATTTTCCCAGTGCTATACATTGTCTCCAGTAGCAGATTGTCCAGTGTTATGGTTATGGAGGCTGAGGTTCACATGTTCTGTTTGTCCTTTGGACTAATTGTTTCCTTTGATTTTCTTTGCTCCAGGTGGAAAGAGACCAATGGTTGCACCTTAGATGGTCTCTCACAAGCTTTTAAGACCCCAGTTGCCACTCACCAAAGTAGGATGTAGAACATTGTCCTTGTAGACTTTGTTATGCCATTTGATCTTAGTGTCTCCGAAGACTATGGTCCTGAGCCTCCATACCCAGCAACTCATTCTCTCAAGGTATTTGATTATGGCTAAGAAATTTTCATAACTTTGCCCCCTATGTGCTCTACCACATTCATGGATATATTTGTGGCACATATAAATACATAGGTAGAGATATCTTCTGTCAAACCTATATGTTTTTGTGAGCGTAGACCCATTTGCTTTCCCACCTCTGTTCAGATTGCCTACTCAATAAATTATTGTTATTGCAGGATTGTGTATGTAATAGTATTAATCTTTGCTGCCTTTAACTTTTATACTGGTCCCTGTATCTTCCACTGTTTTGATCATTTTGTGCTTATATACTCCTTGTTATGATTGCCTTTCCTTTTACCCAAGCTAACATGTGTCTGCACTCTAGTTGGTGATTTTTCCTCTCTTCCCCCCACCCCCACTCCTGGTATTCCTCAAAGCATGACTCTTTCTATGTATAAACCTTTCTTAACTTTTTGCAATAGTGTCTCATATCATAATTGTCCTTTTGTGATTGAATAATTTCACTGAGCATAATGCCCTCTAGGCTCATCCACGTTATAAGGTGTTTCTCTGATTCATCATTATTCTAAACATTGTGTAGTATTTAATTGTATGTATGTATCAGAGTTTGTTGATCCATTCTTTTAGCTTGTTTCCATGCTTGTGCTATTGTGAACTTTGCTGCAGTGAACATGAGTGTACATATATCTGTTTGTGTCATGGCTCTTATTTCTCTAAGATATATACCTAGTAGTGAAATTGTTGGATGATACAGAATTTCTAGTTCCAACTTCTTAAGAAAGTGCTATATAGCTTTCTACAGAGTTTGTACCATTTGGCAGTCCCACCAGCAATATATGAAGGTTCCAGTCTCTCCACACCCTCACCAGCATTTGTTATTTTCTGTTTTTTTGAACTTTCCTGTTAATGCTGGTATGAGATGATATCTCATTGTTGTTTTGATTT
>NW_006922196.1:142130-156022 GCF_000298275.1 Orycteropus afer afer
CAAGCCGCTTTTTAAACCTACAAAATGGCGGCGTCCTCCGGACTGGCAAAAGTCCCCAACTTAGCCCACCTTTCTCTTTACCTTCTCTGTTTGTTCCCCAGCCACTGTGCACAGTCCGTGCAGTCCCTGGCTAGCAGGGTGACTTTTAGGTTAATTCTTAGGTCCTACCACCAGTCAGGAATCTTCGAGCCGCCTGTACTGTCTGGGTCACTCAGTTCGCTGTCAGACCGCAGCTCCGTATGTCTCCTTTTTTTGGTATTTTCACGCACATTCTTCTGCTAGTTGGGGTGTAGTCCAATTCTGTATCCTTCCCTTCAAGGCTCAGGGGTCCAAGATTATCTTCTGTGTCTGTGTTAATTGGTTTCCCTTTTCTTTGTTGAAGAGGGTCTTTGCAATCCTTCTGCCTAGTCCGCCATCTTGCCGGAACCAACCATGATGAAAGTTTTTGAGACACATAAACTGTCATCCAGTTTGTCTTTGGCTGTTTGTGTACTTTTATTTATATTTTATAATGTATTTATGCCATGTATTAGGGCCCCTCAGTTTGCTCCTATTTTTTCTTTGATGATCTTTATGGTTTTAGGTTTTACATTGTAGTTCTTTGATCCATCTTGGGTTCATTTTTGTATGTGGTTTGAGATACAGAGCCTATTTGATTTTTATGCAAATGAATATCCAGTTTTGCCAGTACCGTTTGTTAAAGAGACTATCTCTTACCCATTTAATGGATTTGGCCCTTTGTCAAAGATCAGCTATCCATCGGTAAATTTACTGCTGGGTTCTCAGTTCTATTCTATTGGTCTATGTGTTGGTCCTTTTATGAATACCAGGCTGTTTTGACTACTGTGGCTGTATGGTAGGTTTTGAGATCATGGAGTGTGAGACCTCTTACTTTGTTTTTCTTCTTTCATATTGTTTTCCTTATCCATGTCTCTTGCCTTTCCATATAAAGTTGGTGATTAGTTTTTCCATCTCTTTAAAGATGATGATAGACTCTGGATCAGGATTGTATTTATCTGTGGATTGCTTTGGGTTGTTTTGTCATTTTTACAATGTTAAGTGTTCCTATTAATGAGCGTAGTATATTTTTCCAATGTAGGTCTCTTTTGGTTTCTTGTAGCAGTGTTTTGTAGTTTTCTTTGTATAGATCTTTTGTGTATAGATCTTTTGTGTGTCTAGATATATTTATTCCTAAATACTTCATCTTTTAGGTAGCTATTACAAATTGTATTTTTTTCCTTAGTGGTGGAATATTTTGGGAAGGATACCAATAATGGATAGCATTTTCAACATGAACAGTATTATTAATGTCCCTGAGCTGTAAAAAGTAGACATTGCTAATGTTGGTGAATGTCTTGGTGTGTATGTTTTCACCACAATAAAAGTTTAAAAAAAAAACAAAAAACAAAAAACAAAAACACCTGGTTTTGTTTTCCTCATTTTTTGTTAGAGTTCTCTTTATTAAGTGTAGAGGAATCCTACTGATTTTGTATATTGACATTGTACCCTGCTCTTTTGCTGAAGCCTTCTATTAGTTCCCTTAGATTTCTTGTGTCCGTCGGATTTTCTGTGTATAGGATCATCACATCATCTGCAATAGAGTTAGCTTTACTTTTTTGTTTTACAAATTTGTGTGCCTTTTTTCCCTTTCTTGCTTTATTTCTCTAGCTAGGATTTCCAGTACACTATTGAATAGGAGTGCTGATAAAGGGCTTCTTTGCCTTGTTCCTGTTCATAAGCAGAACATTTTCAGTCTCTCTCCATAGAGAATAACACTGGCCATTAGTTTTGTGTATATACCATTAATTATATTAAAGAATGTCTATTCTTATTTTGCTGAGCAATTTTATCAAGAATGGATGTTGGATTTTGTGAAATGCCCCTTCTATATTGATTGATGTGATCATGTGGTTCTTTTCCTTTGGCTTGTTTATGTGGTAGATAGCATTAAACAACCAGAACAGTCCATTCTATCTTATAGTTGTCTTGACTTCCTTACCATTTAGAAGTTCTATAACTACGCAATTTTTCCCTCTTTTTGGTTTGTATTTGTCCTAATTTGTCAATCGATGTCTCTGGTTCCCTGTTTACAATCTTGTAGGCTTATTTACTTTGAATACATCTATAACTGGGTTGGTTTCTGGATTATGTCATCATGTGTGTTAATGGTCGGTTATTGTTTGCTGTTGTAGGTTCTCTGTCCAAAGGATTCCTTTTAGCATCTCTCATAAGGTTGCTCTGGTTTTAACAAATTCAACAAATTAATTTCAGCTTATCTGGAAATGTCCTAATTTCACCATCATATTTGAAGGACGATTTTGGGAGGTATATAATTCTTCGTTGGAAATTTTTCTCTTTCACGGCTTTATATATATCATCCCATTGTCTTTGTGCTGGCACAGGCCATGATATTTCCAATATGCATGTGAGAGCTGGACAATGAATAAGGAAGACCGAAGAAGAGTTGATCCTTTTGAGTTGTGGTGCTGGTGAAGAATGCTGAAAGTACCATGGACTGCTAAAAGAACTAACAGATCTGTCCTGAAGGAAGTGCAGCTGGGATACTCCTTGGAAACGAGAATGGCCAGACTTCGTCTCACCTACTTTGATCATGTTGTCACAGGGGACCATTCCCTGGAGAAGGATGTCATGCTTGGTAAGGTGGAAGGTCGACAAAAGAGGGGAAGGCCTTCGAGGGAAAGGCCTTCGACGAGATGGATTGACAACGGTGGCTGCGACAATGGGCTCAAGTATAGCAAGGATCATGGAGCCAGCACTAGATAGGTGGTGTTTCGTTCTGCTGTGCATGGGGTTGCTATGAGTCAGAAATAACTCGATGGTACCTAACAACAACAACAACAACAACATTATCTTCTTCTCTGCGTGGTTTCTGCCAAGAAATCAGAGCTTAGTCTTTATTTTATTTATTTAATTAATTTATTTATTTTATTGTGATTTGGGTGAAAGTTTACAGAGCAAATTCACTTTCCATACAGCAGTTCACATACACTTTGTTTCGTGGCATTGACTATAATTTACTCCAATGCAACAGCTCACCTCCCACTTCCTCCCAATAGTTACCTCTTCCCTGTGTCTATCCCTCCATGCACTCCTGCCCCCTGAGCTGTCTCCCTGTGCATAAACAGCCCTTCTTTCTCCCATGATTGTTCTATCCAAGGAGTGTACCTACCTCAGGTAAATGTTCAGCTCATATGCCTGTGTTTTGTTTGGCTGGAAGCCACAGGTGTGGGTTCAATTCTAGACTTGAAGGGCAGCCAGGGGCCATAGTCTCAGTGGTCCCACCAGGCTCTCTATCATACCAGCAAACCTGGTCCCCTTTTTTTTTTTCAAATGATTTTGAGTTTTGTCTACATTGTTCTCCCTCTCTATCCAGTATCTCCTACATAGATCCCCCTCCGAGAGGTTGACACTGGTAGCTGGGCACCATCTAGTTCTTCTGGTCTCATAGTTGTATAGGCTACAGATTGCATGGTGTACCAGTCGCTAGGAGTAATTGTTTCCATGAATCTTTGGTTTTCTTCATTCTTCTTTGCAGAGCTTAGTCTTATTGCGTGCCCCTTGTAAGTAACTTTTTGTTTTTCCCGTGCTGCTTTCAGGATGCTTTCTTTGTCTTTGGTTTTGGTGAGTTTGATGATGACATGTCTTGGTGACTTTCTTTTGGGGTCTATCCTGTTTGGGGTTCATTGGACTTCTTGAGTGGATATACTCTCATCTTTCATGATACCAGGAAAATTCTCTTCCAACAAATCTTCCACAGTTTTTTTCTGTTGTTTTATTTGTCTCTTCCTGTTCTGGAACTCCAATTACATGTAGGTTATTCCTTTTGATGGTATCCCACATGGACCTTAGGCTTTCTTCCTTTTGTTTTGATCTTTTTTCTGATTGGTATCTTTCCAAAGAAATATTGAGGTATTTGTCTTCAGTCTCACTAATTCTGTCTTCCATCAATTCATTTCTTCTTCTTTGCCCATTCAAGGTATTATCTATTTCTGAAAATTTAGCATTAGTCTTCTGGGTTTCTGTCTGTAGATTTTGTATTATTTCTAATTTTTCATTTATTTTGTCATATTATTCTTGTATTGTCTTTTGAAATTGTTCTAGGGTCTTCTCTGTGTTTTCTTCATTTCTGTCAGTGTTTTCCTTGATCATTCTCTCAATTTGTTGAAAGTACCTACATATAATTCTTTTCAATTCCTTATCCGGGAGTTCCAATGCTGTGTCTTCTTCAAGGATGTGTTTTGGATCTAGTTCCTTGTTTCTCTTGCTTTATCTTGCTTCTTTGTGTGGACTGTGACACTCTGTTGTCTCCGAGGCATTGTGATGTTTTTGTGTGTATACTTAATTGGTGATTGTATGTTGGAGTGACTTGCCCTCAATTTTTGTTTTGTTTGTTTGCATGTTATCTATATAAGCAGGGTACTGTGCTGTGCTCCTCTGTTCACTGGTTGACAGCACTTACACACTTACCAACTGTCTCCTTTCCTGTTGTCAGCCTCCCGTATGTGCCTGCCATCCTTGGCAAACATGGCCTATTCTTAGGTCCCTGGAATCTGGATGAGAACGCTGTCACTTCAAAATCCAAAATGGCCACCATTTGTAAACATTCAAAATGGCTGTACCCTCGGTCACTTTAAATGTCCAGAATGGCCACCGCTTGTAAACACTCAAAATGGCTGTACCCTTGGTCACTTCAAATATCCAGAATGGCCACCACTTATAAGCAATCAAAATGGCTGTGCCCTCAGTCACTTTAAATATCCAAAATGGCCACCACTCATAAATCAAAATGGCTGCACCCTCCAGAGCATTGAAAGTCCACAGCTCAGGTTATCTCCCTCCTTGCTGTTTCCCTTCCTAGTTATAGGCCAGCAGTGCAGTTGTCCCTGCAGCCCTTGGTGACCAGGACTGATCTTTAGGTCAATTCTCAAGTCCCTACACCACTTGGAAATATTCAGGCTGTTGGTTCCATTAGAGCAGCTGACAGTCCGCAGCTCCAACCATCTCTGTACTCACTGTTTTTGTTCAGGTTTTTTCACTAGTTGGTGCCTTATCCACTTCTATAGAGTTCCTTTCAAAGTCAGGGCTCCAGGATTATCTTCTATATCTCTGTCATTTGGTTTCTCTTTTCTTTGTTGAAGAAGGTCTGTGTAGCTTGTCTGTCTATTCCTCCATCTTACCCTACTCTCTGTCCCTTGAGTGGTGCATTTAATTCAATTACATTCAATGTAATTATCAATAGGTACCAATTTACTAATGACATTTTGCTGTTTGTGTTGTGTGTGTGTGTATGTATGTGGTGTGAGTAATTTCTTTGTTCCATAAATTTTTCTGTTCTAAGCTAATTTTGTTTATGGATTTTCTTATCATTTCCTTCATTGTCATTGTTTTATTGTCTACTGAGACGTTTTGATTATCTTCTTTTTTATTTTTTTGGTATAAAGGTTTATTAATTTTCTTTGAGGTTACACTGTAATGAATTTCCACCCCCCCCAAGTTTATAAGTCTGTTCTATCCTGATATCATTTTGATTTCCTCTCCATTTGTATGTTCTGTTACTATATCATTTATTCCCTTTTTGCTTTGTAGTTATAATTGTTTACAGATTGGCATCTCTGGTTCCCTATTTTCCATCTTATAGGTTTCTTTTATTTTTGATACTTCTGTGTCTGGGTTGATTTCTAGGTGATGTTGCTGTATGTCTTAATCTTTTATTGTTGTCTGCCGTTGGTAGTTCTCTGTCCAGAGGACTTTGTTTGGCATTTCTTGTAAGGTTGGTCTGGTTTATGCAAATTCTCTTAATTTCTGTTTATCTGGGAATGTCCTAATTTTGCCATCATAGTTGAGAGACAGTCTTGGTGGATGTAAAATTCTGGGTTGGCTTCTACTTTCTCTTTATGACATGGAAAACAAAATAATGACCTTGGAAGAAGATAGCTTTCATTATAAGAGTATTGATAAAAGGAAAAGATGGGGGGGTAGCTAGATAAAATTGGCTTTTCAGACTTAGGGATCTTGGTTCAGTGCAGATTTTTGGTTACACGTCAGAGTAATTAAGCCTCCTTATATGGTGGTATAGTGACTAAGGCATTTGATTCCACTGCCGCCATCTCTCAGCCTAGCATCTCTCTCAAACAGCAGTGAGATTCCACTCTGCTTCTAGGAGGGTCCATTTTAAGCCTGGCAGAGTGGCAAAACTAACCAATCCCAATATCAAAATTCTACACACCTGAAAGAGAGAACAAATTTTCCCAGAATACCTTTTTCAGCTCTAACAGAAATACTCCAGGTGGATAGCTTTAACAATCAGAAGTTTAAAAGCAGCTACTCAGTTCATGGCAAATTCCACCACAGAGTTAATTTCCAGTCTTATTACAGTAAATAACTACTACCAGCTGCCTAGCCAAGTTGACACATATTTGCATGGTTCCACCCAGTAATCTGGTGGTAGTTACAAAGACTATTGCTAGAAAAGCCATACCATACAACTCACTGCACTGCACCAATATAGTATCCACTAGCTACATGTGGCTATTTAAATTTAAGTTAATTTCAATTAAGCAAATTGAAATTTAGTTCTTTGGTTGACCTAGGCATGTTTCAAATACTCAAACTCTACCATATTGGACAGTGTAGATAGAATATTCCTGTCATTGCAGAAAGTTCTATTGAACAGAATTGTTCCAAAATCTTGATTCTATGCTCACATTTGAGCTCACCAGGTTACAGATTTGCCAATCATGGGTTTATTCATTTACAAACATTTACTTGATGTTTTCCTGAGGTCAGTCTTTTATCATTGTTGTTGTTCATAGTTCCTTCAAGATCACCTTCAGAGATGCTTCTCTTGCCCAAATCAGTCCAAATTGCAGGTATTGCATGTGGATGACCTCATTAGCTTTCAGGGTGCAGTAGAGAAGAAGCTAAGCTATGTTTGATATTCCAGGATTTGTGTCTGAGGAACTGTATGTCTTGCTGATGTTTGTGTGTTCTTATTGTTCAGGAAACAAAAGGAAGCAAATGTGATCTGTATTGCTTGGCCCAGGATAGCTGTTACTAGTGCCGTTGTAGATAAGAGGTAGGTAGGAGAGCCAGTCATCAAGTAGTCTTCCTCTCTAAGTGGATTCATTGAGAACAATTGCATTGCTTTTGTTTGCATTCTCTTTGTTTTTATTATTTTTGTTAGCTACCACCAAGTCAGTTCTGACTCATAGTGACCCTCTGTATAATAAAACAAAATACTGTCCAGTTCTGCACCATCCTCACAATCATTGTTATGTTAGAGCCCATTGTTCCAGCCACTGTATCAGTCTATCTCATTGAGGTCTTCCTCTTTTTTTGCTGACTCTCTACTAAGCATGGTGTCTTTCTCTAGGGACTGGTCCCTCTTGATAACATATCTAAACTAAATGAGGCAAAGTCTCACCATCCTCGCTTCCAAGAAGCATTCTGGCTATTCTCCTTTCAAGACAGATTTGTTTATTCTTCTGACAGTCCATAGAATATTCAGTATTCTTTGCCAACACCATAATTCAGATGCATCAGTTCTTCTTCCATCATCCTTATTCATTGTCCAGCTTTCACACTGCACATGAGGTAATTGAAAATACCATGGCTTGCTTGCATCAGGTGCAACTTAGTCCTAAAAGTGACATCTTTGCTTTTTAACACTTTATAAAGAGGTCTTTTTAGCACATTGGACTAATGTAATATGTAGTTTTATTTTTGCCTGCTGCTTCCAAGGGTATTGATTGTGGATCTAAGTAAAATGAAATCCTTGAAAATGTCAGTATTTCCTCTGTTTATGATGATTTGATGATTTTGCTTATTGGTCCAGTTGTGAGGTTTATTTTTTCCCCTTTTCTTTGTATTTTTATTTTTTCCACACTGAAAGCTGTAGTCTCTGATCTTCATAAGTAAATGCTTAAAGTCCTCTTCACTTTCAGCAAGCAAGGTTGTGTTATCTACATATTGCAGGTTATTAATGAGTCTGATCCTGATACTGCATGCTTCTTGAATGATTTGTTCGGAATACAGATTGAATAAATGTGGTAAAAGAATACAACCCTGACACACACCTTTAAACCACATAGTATCCCCTTGTTCTTTTTGAACGACTGCTTGGTTTATTTACAGGTTCTTTATGAGCACAATTAAGTGTTGTGGAATTACCATTCTTTACAATGTTATCCATAATTTGTTATAATCTACAAAGTTCAATGCCTTTGCATAGTCAATAAAACACAGGTAAACATCTTTCTGGTCTTCTCTAATTTCAACCAATATCCATCAACATCAACAATGATATCTTTTGTTCCATGTCCTCTTCTGAATCCGGCTTGAATTTCTGGTAGTTAACAGCTGATGTACTATAACTTTTTAAAAATTACCTTCTGCAAAACCTTATATGCATGTGATATTAATATATTCAATAATTTCTGCATTCTGTTGGATTACTTTTCTTTGGAATGGGAACAAATGTGAATTGCTTCCAGTTGATTGGCCAGGTGACTGTCTTCCAAATTTCTTGGCATAGTTGAGTAAGCACTTCCAGCATTGCATCCATTTGTTGAAACATCTCAGTTGTTATTCTGTCCAGTCCTGGAGTCTTGTTTTTCACCAACTCCTTCAGTGTAACTTGGACTTCTTCCTTCACTACCACCAATTCTTGATCATATATTACTTCCTGAATTGGTTGAATGTTGACCAGTTCTTTTTGGTACAATAATTCTGTGTGTATTTCTTCCATTTTCTTTTGATGTTTCCTGTGTCATTAAATATTTTGCCCAATGAATCCTTCAATATGGCAACCTGAGGCTTGAATATTTTTTTTCAGTTCTTTCATTTTGAGAAATGCTGAGCATGTTTTCCCTTTTGATTTTCTAACTTCGAGTTTTTACACATTTCATTATAATACTTTACTAGAGCTGCCCTTTGAAATCTTCTGTTCAGTTCTTTTATTCATTAGTTCTTCCATTTGCTTTGTTGTTGTTGTTGTTATGTGCCGTTGAGTCGGCCCTGACTCATAGCGACCCCTCCTTGGGTTTCCGAGGCAGTATCACTACGGAAGTAGGATTGCCCAACCTTCCTTCCGAGGAGTGGCTGGTGGGTTTGAACCGCCAGCCGTCTGGTTAGCAGGCGCCACTGCTTTAGCTATTCTATATTAAGTGCAAGTTTCAGGGTCACTTCTGGACATCTGTTGTCCTTTCTTTCCTGCATTTTTAATAACCTTTGGTTTTCTTCATGTATGATATCCTTGATGTCATCCACAACTCCTCTAGCATTTGGTTGGTAGTGTTCAATATGTCAGTGTTCAGTGCATAATCTTTAGTAGAAGAAAATGTCCTGATTTTTAAGACATAAAGAAATTTTCCCAGTTCTCCTGGGGTTGACAACCTTCACTGCTAACCTCATCCTGAATGGGTGGCACCTCCTTGTCATTTGTCTGCTGCCACTCCAGGACCCACAATCCCAAGTTTGGTTTATTGAATTGTGGGGAGGTAAGTAAAAAACTTCTGAGGACACAGATTCTGGGTAACATTGTTGGAGGAAGAGCTTATTATTATGTCAAGAAACAGAAAAATATTTCTTAGGTGAATGAATACATTGTTTTAAAAAAAGTACTTATTAGGCATTGGGATCTCTTTGTTTTATGCTAATGTGATTGTTGAAAATCCACCCACTGTTTGTGATACTTGCCTGCACAGTGATATTTGCAGCCAAATAGCAGATTATGAGCCATGTATGTGGGAGGACAGCAGTGAAGAAGGAACTTGAGGGAAGCATTCTAGGCTGGGAGGCAAGGACCCTGCAAGCTGTGTGAGTTCACACAAAACTCTATAGTCTGAGTCTTGGTTTTATCAACTGCCCTTCCTGTGTCACAAAATCATGATGAGGACCAAGAGTGCTTATGTCTCAGGAACTGGGGTAAACATTTTGCATATATATCTCCAATCATTGTAATAACAAGATCAACTTCTTTTATTCTCATTTTGCAGATGAAAGTTAAGGCACATGTCTGTCACTAAATAAACATTCAGTAAATGTTACACTTATTATTTTTATGGGAAAATCTTTTGGTTCATGGATCCAGACTTTTTCTTTATGGGATTATATGTGAATCAGAGAAGGTCTAAGCCTTTAGCATCTCATCTGTGGTAGGGAGATGACACAATAAATCTTTAACTTGAAGGGATAGTGAGGATTAAGTAAGACAGTGTATGAGAAAATGCATTGCAGATTGCAGTGCCCTGCACAAATGTATAGTTGAATTATTATGATTTGAGGTTAAAAGTAAAGAGCTGGTAGGAAACTGGGAACAGCCAAATTGCTTTTTGAAGGCAATGCTTATATTCTATACCCTGCAGCTCATGTAATATGCTTGATGGGAAGAGAGAAGTAACTGTTCCTTCTTCTCTTTCTTCTGAGTTCATGGTACCACTGTTGATGTATTCTGGGATTTGAGTTTCTCTCTGCACTGGGCTTTTTTTCTCTCCTTCCTTATTTACATGTTTCTCCTTGATTTATGTTTCTGCTTCTTTCTCACTTCCTCCTATACCATGTAAACTTTAACAGGCTTCTTTTATTTTGTTATGGTTATTAAATAAATGCAGTGATTAATATATTTTTTTCCAAGAAAACCAGTCACCATCATGTACATTGAATCACCAATGAGCCCATTTAGTACCGTTGTTGTTGGGTTTCCAAGGCAGTATCACTACGGAAGTAGATTGCCCCATTTCCCTTCCAAGAAGTGGCTAGTGGGTTTGAACTGCCAGCCTTTTGGTTACCAGTCAAGTGCCTTAGGCACTAAGCTACCAGAGCTCCAATTTAGTACTGTAGTACTGTTTAATGTACAGTTTACTGTTGGTAAGCATTTGAGTCATTTCCTAATGTTTACTCTTAAAAATAGTTCTGCTCATGGGTTAATGTTTCTCTAGAGTATATGCAAGAAGTGAAATTGTTGAGTATCTGCATTTTACAGTTTAATAGAAAGAAAAGTACCAATTTTTCTTTCAAAGTAGTTGCAGTTACCCTACAGTGTAATTAATATGTGATATAACTTTGCTCATGTGATGAGTGAAAGATCTCATTACTGCTTTATTTGTCATTTCCCTAATTATTTGTGAAGTCAAGCATATTTCTCTATGTTTATTGGCATTTGTATTTTCTCTTTGATGAATTTCCCCTTTGTAAATTTTGCTTGTTGTTTCCCATTGAGTTATTCATCTTTTTCCTATTGATTTATAGGAATTCTTTTGGTGTTCCTGTGAATGTTTAGGTGAGTGGGTGTTTTTTGTTTCAGTATATCCTGGATTCTAATCCTTTGTCTGTTACATATATTTCAACTGTTTTCTTCCAGGCTATTAGTTGTCTTCTAAATGGTGACGTAGTACCTGAGGCATTTGACTACTAACCAGAAGGCTGGCGGTTCAAACCCACCAGCCACTCTTCAGAAAGAAAGTTGGGTAATCTACTACTATAGTGATACTGACTTGGAAACCCAAGGAGGGGTCACTATGAGTTAGATCTGACTTGAAGACAGTGAGTGTGAGTTTAGAGTTTAACTTTATTTTAGGTGTTATTTCTCATGCAAGTTTTAAATTTTCATATATAAAATTTGTTGACCTTTTTTTTTTTTTATGATTGTTACATTCTGTCTTATTTAAGAAGGCCTTCCCTACATTGACTATCTAATATTTTAAAGTCATATATTTTACATGAGCTCTTCAGGCCATCTGGAATTTATCTTTGTGAATGGTGTGAGACAAGGATTTCATCTTTTGTTCTAAATGTATGGCAATGATTATATTCATTCTCTCCTTGCCTCACTGACTTGAAGTGTTACTTTTATCATGTAATAAATTATCATCTATTGGGTTGTTCTGAACTCTGTTGTCTCCTAATGGTCCTTTTGTATTTCCCATAGCAATAAAAAGTTCCTAAACCTTTATTTTTATACCAGTCATTACTCTGCTACAAAATTGTGTTGTTTTTTTCCTCTGCCATCTGAATTTTAATTATTCTAACTGGAGGTATATTTGAAATTACTTTGACTTTATAAATTAATTGGCTTATATTGAAATGTCATCAATGTTATTGATGTAAGAGATCTTATTCACTATTAAAAAAACCTACTGCCATCAAGTGAATTCCTACTCATTTCAACCTTATAGGACAGAGTAGAACTGCTCCATAGGGTTTCATTATTTTCTCTCTCTCTCTCTCTCTCTTTTTTTGTGATCTGGATGAAAGTTTACCGAGCAAATTCACTTTCCATACAGCAGTTCACATACACTTTGTCTCATGACATTGACTACAATTTACCCCAATGCAACAGTTCCCCTCACACTTCATCCCCATAGTTGTGTCTTCACTGTGTCCTTCCCTCCATGAACTCCTGCCCCCTGAGCTGTCTCCCTGTGCATATACAGCCCTTCTATTCTCCCATAATTGTTCTCTCCAAGGAGTGTATCTACCTAATGTAAATTTTCACCTCATATGGCTGTCTTTTGTTTGGCTAGAAGCCACAGGAGTGGGTTCAGTTCCACACCTGAAGGGCAACTAGGGGCCATAGTGGTTCCATCAGGCTTTATCAGATCACAAACCTGGTCTCTTTTTTTTTCTTTTTAAAATGATTTTATGTGTTGTCCCACATGTTCTCCCACTCTATCCAGGATCTCCTACATAGGTACCCCTCTGAGAGGTTGACAGTGGTAGCCAGACACCATCTATTTCTTTTGGTCTCAAAGTCATATAGGCTGAGGATCACATGGTGTACCAGTCAGTTAGACTAATTGTTTCCATGAATATTTGTTTTTTTTCATTCTTCTTTGCTCTGGACGTGAAGAAACCCATCATTACATCTACATGGCTGCTTGCAAGCTTTTAAGATCCCAGTCATCACTCACCAAAGTAGGATGTGGAACAATGTTTTGTGTAGTATGCTATGCCAGTTGAGCTTGATGTCCCCTGTGACTATGTCCTGAGCCTATAGATCTAACTACTCACTCCCTCTGGGTAGCTGGCTATGGCCAAGAAGAGACTACAACTTTGTCCCTTGTCAGCTCTACCTGGGAATTCTTAGAGGACATACCAATACACTTATAGAAACATTGTCTGCCAACCCTATCCATGGTCTTGGGCACACTCTTTCCTGCATAGACATACTTAATAGTTCAGCCTGTCCACCTATCTATCCACCCACATATCCATGTTTGCCTTCACTGACAACGTAGTACTGTATGTGCAGAAGGGTTCATCTATGTTGTCTGTACCTCCTATGCACCTTTCTATGTCTTCCTCTTCCTCAATGGCTCTGTGGTGATCACTCACATTTGGTATATTGCCCTTTTCTTCACCCAAATCAATACTTGTCTCTAGCTATCTAACACTGTTCCCTCCCCTGCTCTCCCAACCCAGGTAACCAACAAAGAAAATTTCCTTCCATATATAAACCTTTCCTTGACTTTTTACAATAATGGACTAGTACAATATTTGCCCTTCTGTGATTGACTTATTTCACTCAGTACAGTGTCCTCCAAGTTCATCCACATTATGCGGTATTTTGCAGATTCTACATTATTCTTTAGGGTTGCATAGTATTCCATTGTGTGTAAGTACCATAGTTTGGTTATCCATTCTTCAGTTGATGGACACCAAGATTGTTTCCATCTTTTGGCTATTGTGTTAGATTGGGTTCTCTAGAGAAACACACACACAAAAAAAAACCCAGCAAGGTATATATATTTAGAGAGAGAGAGAGAGAGATATTTATCTTAGGCAAATGGCTCACAAGCGTATAGAAGCTGACAAGTCCAAGCTGCAAAGTCCGTCTCTGTAGGAGGTGGGGCTTGCAGCCGCCTTTTTTTTTT
>NW_006922196.1:156905-159330 GCF_000298275.1 Orycteropus afer afer
AAGGTCCCAATCATCTGGTTTCTCTTCTGCTGTTTGTACATTTTGAGTTATGCTTGATAGTCTATTTATGTCATATATTAGGGCCCTTAAATTTGACCCTAAATTTTCCTTGAGGAACTATATAGTTTTAGGTTTCACATTGAAGACTTTGATCAATCTGGAGTTCCTTTTTTTGTGTATGGTGTGAGGTACGGATCTTGTTTCATTTTTCTGCAAATGCATATCTCATTTTGCCAGCACCATTTGTTAAACAGACAATCTCTTCCCCCTTTAATGGATTTTGGCCCCTTGTCAAAGATCAGCTGACCATAGGTCGATGGATCTGTTTCTCAGTTCTCAATTCTATTCCATTGGTCTGTGGATCTGTCATTAAACCAATACCAGGCAGTTTTGACTACTGTGGCTGTATAGTAGGCCTTGAGATCCAGCAGACCTCCTACTTTCTTCTTCTTTTTCAGTAGTTCTTTGCTTATCTGATGAAGTCTCTTTCCTTTCCATATAAAGTTGTTGTTGTTGTTGTTGTTATGTGCCGTCGAGTCGGCCCCGACTCATAGCGACCCCTCCTTGGGTTTCCGAGGCAGTATCACTACGGAAGTAGGATTGCCCAACCTTCCTTCCGAGGAGTAGCTGGTGGGTTTGAACCGCCAGCTGTCTGGTTAGCAAGCATATAAAGTTAGTGATAGGGTTTTCCATATCCTTAAAGAATATAGATGGGATCTGAATTGGGATTGCATTGAATGTATAGATTGCTTAGGGTAGAATTGACATTTTCACAGTGTTCAATCTTCCTACCCATGAACATGATATGTTCTTCCATTTATGTAGATCTCTTATGGTTTCTTGAAGTAGTCTTTTATAGTTTTCTTTGTACAGGTCTTTTGTATCCCTGGTAAGATCTATTCTGAAGTATTTCATTTTTTTTTTTTTTGGTAGATATTGTAAATGGTATTGATTTCCTTATTTCTTTTAGCAATCTCTTTGCTGGTATAGAGGAATCCAACTGATTTTTGGATGTTGCTCTTGTATCCTGCCACTATGCTTAATCTCTCAATTAGTTCCAGTATATTTTTGACAGAGTCTCTTGGGTTTTCTATGTATAGAATCATATCATCAGCAAATAAGGATAGATTGACTTCTTCCTTACCAATTTGGATGCCTTTGATTTCCCATTCTTGCCTTATGGACCTGGCTAGGACTTCCAGTACAATGTTGAAAAGAAGTGGTGATGGAGGACATCCTTGTCTGGTTCCTGTTTACAAGCGAATGGTTTCAATCTCTCTTCATTGAGAATAATGTTGGCTGTTGGTTTTGCATAGATGCCCTTTTTTATGTCAAGGAATGTCCCTTGTATTCCTATTTTTCTGAGAGTTTTGATCAGGAATGGGTGTTGGATTTTATCAAATGCCTTTTCTGCATCAATTGATATGATCATGTGGTTTTTCTCCTTTGTTTTATTTATGTAGTGGATGACATTGGTAGTTTTTCTAATGCTGAACCATTCTTGCATACCTGACATGAACTCCACTTGGTCATAATGAATTACTTTCTTGATATGTTGTTGGAGTCTTTTGGCTAGGATTTCCTTGAAGATTTTTGTATCCATATTCACGAGGGATATTGGTCTGTACTTTTCCTTTTTAGTGATGTCTTTGCCTGGTTTTGGTATCAAGGTTATGCTTGCTTCAAAAAATGAATTTGGAAGATTCCATCCTTTTCTATGTTTTGGAATAGCCCGAGTAGGATATATACCTATTCGGTAGGTATATAGGTATATTGATGTCAGCTGTTCTCTGAAAGTTTGGTAGAATTCTCCAGTGAAACCATCTGGGCTAGGACATTTTTTGTTGGTAATTTTTTTTATGACTTGTTCAATTTCTTCTTTGTTATGAATCTGTTCAACTTTTCCACATTAATCTGTGTTAGTTTAGGTAAGTGGTTGTTGTTGTTGTTGTTAGGTGCTGTTGAGCATAGAGACCCCATGCACAGCAGAACAAAACATTGCCTGATCCTGCGCCAGCACCATGATCCCTGCTATACTATCCCAGCCACTGTGTCAATCCATCTTGTTGAAGACCTTTCCCTCTTTCATTGACCCTCCACCTTACCAAGCATGACATCCTTCTCCAGGGAGTGGTCCCTTCTGACAACATGACCAAAGTAGGTGAGATGAAGTCTGGCCGTTCTTGCTTACAAGGAGCATTTCAGCTGCACTTCCTCCAGGACAGATCTGTTAATTCTTTTAGCAGTCCATGGTACTTTCAGCATTCTTTGCCAGCACCACAACTCAAAAACATCAACTCTTCTTCAGTCTTTCTTATTCATTGTCCAGCTCTCACATGCATATGAGGCAACTGGAAATATCATGGCTTGTGTCAGGTGCACCTTAGTCCTCAAGGAGACATCCTTGCTCCTCAGCACTTGAAAC
>NW_006922196.1:162190-182755 GCF_000298275.1 Orycteropus afer afer
ATGGAGGTCTTGAAAGCTTTACCTTATCCATTTGAGTAAGGCTGGGCTTACTCTGATGATGCAGCTCTTTCCCAGTCCTATTTTGAGAGCCTTCTAACCTAACCAGACTATTCATAAAGTTGCACAGTAATGTATCAAACAGTGTTTCTTTGCTATTCGTAAGGTTTTCCCTGGCCCATTCTTTGAGAAGTAGACAGCCTCTTCCTTCTTCCTAGTCTGTCTCAGTCTGTAAGCTGGGCTGATACCTGTGCACCATGTGCATCCCACAGGGTTTGAAACACCAGTGGCTCAGCCTCAAAACTCACATCAACACATCACTACGGTAGGACAAACCAACAGACAAGTTTGTCTCCGTGTTGGAAACCTCTCCTTCCACCCTTACCTGGGTCCCTGTGGCTGACTCCTTCTCTGTCCCAGTTCCTGGGCTTTTCCTACCCTTTCTCCCTCTCTCCAGTCTGCTGCTTTGGGTGTGCTTGGGTTCCCTCTCCTCACCTGGATCCCTGCGGCTCACTCCTCTTCTGTCCTAGTCCCTGGGCCTATTAATGTCTGCTCTCCAGTTCTCCTGCCCTGCTGCTTTGGGCATGTCTGGGTTCCCTCTCCTCACCTGGATCCCTGCGGCTCACTTCCGTTGGTCCCAGTCCCCGGGCCTATTTGTCTCTGCTCTCTGGTTCCCCTGCCCTGCCGCTTTGGGCGTGTTTGGGTTCCCTCTCCTCACCTAGATCCCTGCGGCTGAGTCCTCCTCTGTTCCAGTTCCTGGGCCTTGACTCCCCTTTCTCCTGCTCTCCTGCCCTTCTGCTTTGAGTGTGCCTGGGTTCCCTCTCTTCACCTGCATCTCTGCAGCTCAGGTAAGTGGTGTTTCTAGAAACCTGTCCATTTCTTCCAGATTTTCAAATTTATTTGATTACAGTTCTTCATAGTTTCCTGATATTATCCCTTTTATTTCAGTTGGTTCTGTTGTGATGTCATACACGTCATTTCTTATTTGTGTTATTTGTATTCTCGTCCTCTTTTCCTTTGTTAAATTTGCCAGTGGTTTGTCAATTTTATTAATCTTTTCAAAAAACCATCTTCTAGTCTTGTTGATTTTTTCTGTTGTCTTTCTATTTTCTGTTTCATTGATTTCTGCTCCAATCTTTATTATTTCCTTTCTTCTGGTGACAGTAGGCTTTTCTTGCTGTTCTTTTTCTGTTTTTTGGAGGTATTGGTTTAAACTGTTAATTTTAGCTCTTTCTTTTTTGATGTGTGCAGTTATTGCTATAAATTGGCCTTTGATCACTGTTTTTCCTGTGTCCTAAAGATTTTGGTATGTTGTGTTTTCATTCTCATTTGATTCAATGAAATTTTTAATTTCATTTTTTATTTTTTCTATTTCCTAGTCATTCTTAAGAAGGGTGTTGTTCAGTTTCCATGTGTTTGTTCTTTTTCTGTAGATCTTCCTATTGTTGATTTCTAATTTGATAGCATTGTGATCTGAGAATATGCTTTGCAGTATTTCAATGTTTTTAAATTTATTAAGGCTTGCTTTATGGCCTAATATATGGTCTATCATGGAGAATGTTCCATGTGCACTGGAAAAGAATGTATATTGTGTTGTTACTGGGTGAAGTGCTCTGTAGATGTCTATAAGGTCAAGTTGGTGGATTTTATTGTTTAGCTCTTCTGCATCTTTGTTGAGTTTCTTACCAATTGTTCTATCTTTCATTGAAAGTGGTGTATTAAAGTCTCCCACTATGACTGTGGAGTCATCTGTTTGCCTTTTCAGTTCTTTTAAAGTCTGATTTATGTATTTTGGGGCTCTTTCATTGAGTCTGTAGATAGTTATTTTGCTTATATTTTCTTGTTCAGTTGATCCTTTTATCATTATATAATAGCCTTCTTTGTCTTGAATGGTGGTTTTTATCTTAAGGTCAATTTTATCAGAAATTAGTATTGCCACTTACTATTGCTCTTTTTTGGTTGCCATTTGCTTGATCTATCTTTTTCCAACCTTTGATTATTATTATTAGTCTGTTTTTTTCTTTGTTTCTAAGGTGTGTCTTTTGTAGACAGTGTATTGATCAGTTATGTTTTCTTATCCAGTCTACAACTCTCTGTCTCTTGAATGATGGATTTAATCGATGGACATTCACTGTAGTTATCAACAAGTATGTATTTGTTGCTTTCATTTTTTTTTATGTGTTTTTCATGGTGTTCATGTTTTCTTTGTTCCGTATAATTTTCTGTGCTGAGCTCATTATGTTTATGAATCATGTTATCATTTCCTTTGTTGCTGTTGTTTTAGTATTTACTGAATATTTGTGCTTGTCTCTTTTTTATTGTGATGTGAAGGTTTATCATTTTTCTTTGAAGTTACCCTGTGATTTATAATTTTCTCCTTGAGTTAGAACAGTCCATTCTATCTTGCAACTCCCTTGACTTCCTCCTCATTTAGAAATTCTGTAACCACTCTGTTTTCCCCCTCTTTTTGGTGTGTAGTTGTCTTCATTTGCCAATTGATGTATCTGGTTCTCTGTTTACAATCTTGTAAGCTTATTTTACTTTGGGTATATCCGTAGCTGTGTTGCTCTCTGCGTTATGTCATCTTTTGTATTAATGGTTGGTTGTTGTTTGCTGTTATTGGTTCTCTGTTTAAAGGACTCCCGTTAGTATCTCTTGTAAGGTTGGTGTTGTTTTAACAAATTCCCTTAGTTTCTGCTTATCTGGAAATGTCCTAATTTCACCATCATATTTGAGGGGCAGTTTTGCTGGGTATATAATTCTTGGTTAGAAATTTTTCTCTTTCAGGGTTTTATATATACCATTTCATTGCCTTCTCAGTTGCATTGTTTCTGCTGAGAAATCAGAGCTTATTCTTATTGATTGTCCTTTGTAAGTGACTTTTCATTTTTCCCATGCTGCTTCCAGAATTCTTTCTTTGTCTTTGGTTTCGATGACTTTGGTGATATGTCTTGGTGATTTTCTTTTGGGGTTTATCCTGTTTGGGGTTCATTGGACTTCCTGAATGGATATATTCTCATCTTTCATCATATCAGGGAAGTAATCTTCCAACAAATCCTGGACAGTTTTCTCAATGGTTTTATTTTTCTCTTCCTGCTCTGGAATTCCAATAATGTAGGTTCTTTTGATGATATCCCACTTGAACCTTATTTTTTCTTCATTTTGCTTTGATCTTTTTTTTTTCCATTGATCCCTTTCCAAAGAAGTATTCATGTATTTGTCTTCAATCTCATTAATTCTGTCTTCCATTGATTCATTTCTTCTCCTTTGCCCTTTCAATGTTTTATCTTTTTCTGAAAAGTTAGTGTCAGTCTTCTGGATTTCTATCTGTAGATTTGCAGTCATTTCTAAGTTTTCATTTATTTTGTCATTTTGTTCTTATATTTTCTTCTGAAATTGTTGTAGGATTTTGTCAGTGTTTTCCTTGATCTGTCTCTCAGTCCTTTGAAGGTACCTAAATATAATTCTTTTGAATTTCTTATCAGGGAGTTTCAATGCTGCTTCATCCTCAGGGATGTGTTCTGGGTCTGTATCTTGCTCCTTTGTTTCCACCACTTTATCTTGCTTCTTTGTGTGGACTGTGATGCTCTGTTGTCTCTGATACATTGTGACATTGTTGTATTTGGAGCTCTGTTAACTGTTTGTGAAGAGCCGCTAAGGGTGAATCAGGCTGTTCTTGGTGGTTGTTTATCGTTGGCCAGTTGGTGGAGAAGGAAGTGGTGGCTCTCACTCAGTAAGTGAAGCTGTAGAAGGTGTGGATGTGTTTGTGTCATAAGGGCACTGTTGCTGTCTCCCACTCAGTTAGATAAAAACAACAATTGAGTAATCCTCAAAAAAGTAAAAGCAAGTTGACAAGAAATACAAATTGTAATCACACAGTAGCAATAACCAAAAATGAAAAAAGGGGGAAAAAAAGCAACCCTGCAATATCAGGGGAGAGGGCAATAGCAAAAAAATGGTAGAGTAGGAGAATAATGAAGAAAAAAATGTGAAAAATGAAAAAAGGAAAACAAGGAATGGAGTTAACCATGAGAAAGAAAAAAATGGGAACCAGGAACAGGGAAGAGAGAAAAAGCTAACAAATAGATCCTGGGAAGGGAAGAATAAAGAATAATAATTAAAAGGACAATAATAACAACAATAAATTTAAAACAGACAAAAACAAACAAACTTAAAAAAGAGAAAAAAAAAAATCTGGGTCAGGCAGGACAGGGCACCCAGGCTCGGTTGGAGCTGACAGACTGAGATGAAATTCCTGCTGGCCCACAAGGTGGGTGGGAGTGAGAGATGACCGCACCTCCATTCACCAAGAGGGTGTGAGGTTTGAGAGTAACAAGGGGAATATCACACCTTTCCAGTCCTTGGTGTCTGGAGTGTCCTTGTGGTCCCTGGCAAGGGTATCCTATTCTTAAGTCCCTGTGATCTGGGAGAACACTGTTGGTGTAAATATCCAAAATGGTGAAACCACTTGTAAACATTCCAAGTGGCTATGCCCTCTGGGCAAGCAAAAGTCCACAGCTCAGTCTGCCTTCCTCTTTACTGCTTCTCTTTTTATTCACCAGCTACCAGTACAGTCTTCCATGCAGCTCCTGGCCAGCAGGACCTATTTTTAGGTTAATTCTTAGGTCCGTACCACTCGGCAGTATCTGAGCTGTCCATGCCATCAGGATCACTGACAGACTACAGTTCTGTATGTCTCCTTTTTTGGTGTTTTCATGCAGGTTCTTCTACTAGTTGGAATTTAGTCCACTTCTATATCCTTCCTGTCAAAGCTCAGGGCTCCAGGATTATCTTCTGTATCTGTGTTAATTGGATCCCTTTTGTTTGTTGAAGAGGGTCTGTGCAGTCTATTTTCCTATTCTGCCATCATACTGGAACTCTCCTCCATAGGGTTTCCAAGGCTGCCTAAGGCATTTGACTTCTAACCAGAAGGTTGATGGTTCAAACCTACCAGCTGATCCACAGAACAAAGATGGGCAATCTACTTCCATAAAGATCTACCACCTTGGAAACTCACTTTGAATTGGAATTGACTAGATGGCTGTGCTGGTAATCCTTAAGGAAACAGACTGCCTCACCTTTCTCCCACAGAGCAGCTGGTGGGTTCGAACTGCCAACTTTTTGGTTAGCATCCAAATGCTTTAGCTACTATACCACCAGAGCTCCTTTTTCATTGTTAGATTGTCTAATTAAACATTGCTGATGTTTAGGAAAAAGCCACTGATTTTTTTAAAAAAACCTTTTTTATTGTGAATTGGGTGAAAGTTTATAGAGCAAATCAGTCTTCCATTCAACAGTTAATATTCATTTTGTTTCATGCCACTGATTTTAATCTCCACAACATAACATTACTCATTCCACTTCCTCCCTATGTTTACTTTTTCCATTCTTCCTTTTTTCCTATCCCTTCCTGCCTTCTGAACTTGGGCAAATGCTGCCCTTTTTATCTTTAATGGTTGATTGTTCTAAGGATTGTATACCTCCTTAATGTTATTGTTCATCTTATAGAACTGTATGTTGTTTGGCTGAAAGGGAAGTCATAGGAGGGAGTTCAGTCCCAGGCTATAATAACAAGGATTCTACAAATAACCAACCAGTAAGGCTCATCTTTTTCATGATTTTCAGTTTTCTTCTGTGGTATTCTCCCACTCTATCCAGGAGCTTCTAATGTGATCTCTCTCAGAACAGTCAGTAGTGGGAGCGGGCATTATCTAGTTCTTCTAGTCTCAGGGTCATGGATGCTAGGGGTTTGCATGGCCCTTTAGTACTTTGGACTAATTGTTTCTCAGGTTGGGCAATCCTACTTCTGTAGTGATACTGTCTCGGAAAACCAAGGAGGAGGGGTTGCTATGAGTCGGGGCGACTCAATGGCAAATAACAACAACAACAAGTATTTTTTATTTTCTTCACTCTTCTTTGCTCTCAATGGGAAGAAACCAATAGTTGTACCTAAAATGGTCTCTCACAAGTTTTTAAAATCTTAATCACTGCTGAACAAAGTAGGATTTAGAACATTTTCTTTATGACCTATGTTGTGCCAATTGACCTTGATGTCCCCTGAGGCTATAGTCCTAAGCTCCCAGGCCCAGCAACTCATTCTCTCAAGATGTTTGACTATGGCTGAGAAGTTTTCCTAACTTTGCCCCTCTATGCTCTATTATATTCAAGGAATATTTGCAATATATATAAATACAGATGTAGAAATATAGAAAAGCCATTGTTTTTTATATATTTAATTTGTACCCATTTACCTTGCTAAGCTATCTTATTAGTTTTAATAATTTGTCCGTTGATTATCTACAAAAATAACCATCTTGTCTGTAAAAATGCCTCCTTCTTCCCTTCTTTCTTTTCAGTTTTTACACCTCTTAAGATTTTTCCTTGTGTCAATTGCACTACCTAGGACTCCCAGTACTAAATTGAATAGTGATAGCAGATAACCTAATTTTGTTCTTGAATTTAAAAGGAATGTTTTCCTTGTTTTACCATAAAATGTGATGTTTGCTGTATTTTGCTGATATCTTTTATCAAATTAAGTACCTTTTCTTCTTAATATACTTTTTTTTAAAGATACATGTATACTTTTATTACAAAACCACTCTTTTAGCATTAGTTGATTACCATGATGCTGTCAGTGTAATATAGCAGCTCTAATGTAACAATTGCATTCCTTGCTTACTGAACCTACACTTAAGGTACACCAATCCATCACATACAAGTTATCTGCAATTATTACTGTTGCAAATCCTGATTCATATACCATTGTTTAGGGAGGAGTTGATGGTAAGAGATTAGATTAAATGTTGATAGACTGCAGAATTTCCTTGGTAGAAAGACCAGACTTACTGGTCTGATAAAGACTGGTGAAATCCCCCAAGACTGTGGTCCCTAGTCACTCTTCAGGCCTGAAATTGAACTCACACCTGTGGCTTCCAGCCAAGTAATAAACAGACTTGTAAGGTGAACATTTATATCAGGAAGGTACACTCCTTAGAACAATCAACCATGGGAGACCAGAAAGGCAATATTTGCACAGAGCAATAGCTCAGAGGGCAGGAATGCATAGGAAAGAAGGACACAGAGAAAAGGTAACCACAGGGAAGAAGTGGGAAGAGAACTGTTACATTATGGGAACTGCAATCAATATCATGAAACAAATGCATATGAACTGTTGTATGGGAAATGAATTTGCTCTGTAAACTTTCACCCAAATCACAATTAAAAAAGAAATAAAAATCAGTTCTATGACTCCTCCCCCACAAATTACTCTGCTTTAAAAAGAGTCAGATTGCTTAGAACTTGTCTGAATAGCAACAGCACCTAAGCAGCATCACACTTAGTTCTTCTTAAAAAAGCAATACCTGTGAGTTCACCTTTTATTATGCAAAGGGAATAAATAAAATTTTCTTTTTTTATTCCCAACATAGCAAAAGGAATGATTGCTCTAGTTTAAAATTCCTCATTAGAGTCCCTTAATAAAAAATAAAGATATTCTGTCAAGCTCTTCCAGATGGTGTTATTGCTGTGCATTTGCTGGTTGACCACTTTCTGTTCTGTGTCTGCTTTGAAGGAATCTTCTGATATATCTACAATATTCCTTTCTTACACTATTCTTTTCTTTACTAGGATTTCACACAACTCTAATGCTTTATTAATAATGTCCCCCTTGTTGTTTCATTGGCTTTCTACATGTCTTCATAGATAACCACAAGAAAGGAAATTAGGTAGGGAGAACTGTGACTTGGTTGTAAATCAAGTGATTGATTCAACAGATTGGGATATTTGGAAAGGCCACAATCCTACAAAATCCCTTTCAAATAGTTTCATGCATTTTCATTATGTGCTACTAGTTTGATCATTTCCAGAGTATATTGGACTTCTCTCTGCAGTACAACAGGATAATTATAACCAATAGTGTTAGAAATTACAAAATATCTTTTGTTCAGTTATTTCTCACATCTTTTTTGAGAAGTTGGTCTACATACTTTATTGCAGTTCATTATCCTAAAGTTTAAATTCCTGGATTACCAACCCACTCTCTGTGCTTCCCGTCATGGTAATTCTCTATCACCTGATTAAGAATATCAGCAATAAACTCAAGCTCCTAAGATAGATCTTTTAGCTGTTCCACTAAAATTCACTCATGAGGCCAAACATTATAATTTTGAGGCTGTTGCTTAATTATTGCAGTGAGGTAGTTAATTTCCTCATATAGATCCCTTTGAGGTAATTTTAAGAGAACTTTAAGAGAACTGAAATGCCACACTGTGTAATTGGTTGCAGTAGTATCTCAGGTTAGTTTAAAAGCCCAGTCATTTCTTTCATCATGCTGTAGAACAACCTGGAAATAAATCATAAATATCTCTAAATTTTTCACTATAAATGACTTAGACCACTGAATTGGGGCCATCATTCTGCAGCACTGGACCTGTGTCAGTCCACTATGATCTGTCCCCATGAGAAGTCAGAGACATCGCAGGATTTCAGCCACTGTGTTGTCTTCTGGTAACAGTATTAAGTCAGGGAAGTAGCCCAGCTGAACACAACTCCTGGCCGGCAGGACACCAACAGGGCCATGGAAACTTCAGCCACATATACCTGACCTACTTTTTAAGGTCTATTTTTAATCAGGAATGGGTTGTTGAATTTTATCAAACTGTTTTTTGGCATGATCATATGTGATTTTGTTTTGTTTATCTGTTATTTTTAGTTCATAACACTGATAGTTTTTTTTTTTTTTTTTTGAGGATGTGACGGTAGTGGTGATAAATCTTGGCTTTTTGTCATATAACACTTTCACCACTGAACTAAATGTTTTCTGATTCCCAGGAAAAGAAAAAAGTATAACAAACACACCTATCATTGTCATATCTACTTAATCTTTATTGTTAACCTTTTGCCATATTTGTGTCTTCATTTTGCTAAAGTTTTTAAAAAGTAAATTATAGCCATCATGTTGCTTTTAAGCGCTGTTGAATCGATTTTCGATTTATAGTGATCCCATATGACAGGGTAGGACTGTAGCATAGACTTTTCTTGGCTATAATCTTTACAGGAGCAGATTGTCAAGTCTTTCTCCTGCAGAGCTGCTGGGTGTTTCCAGCCTCCAACATTTCATTTAGCAGCTCAGCATCTAACCATTGTGCCCCCAGGGTTGCTTAATGCCATCATACTTTTCCCATAAAAAATCAGTATGTGCTTTAAGAATAAGGACATCTTTCTACATTTCCATGTGCCATTATCATACTAAAAAATTAACAGTAACTTCTGAATACCATCTGATATCCAGTCTACATTCCGAGTTCCTTAATTGTTCCCAAAATGTCATCAACAGCTGGTTTCTTTACCAGGACACAATCAAGGACAAGACACTACTTTTAGTTGTAGTGTCTCTTAAGTATTTTTTTAACTTAGTGTGCCCCCTCACCTTTTATCTCATTACACTTAACCTATTGCAGATATTGAACTGGACCAGTTGTCCTGTATCAAGTCCTATCTCCAGCATTTGCCTGAATGTTTTCTTGTCTATCATTTTACATTTACCTCTATCTCTTAGGTTCTTGTAAACTGGAATTTAGGTCTAAGAGCTTGTGTATTAGTTGTTGCTGTGTAACAACAGAATCTCATTGACATAAAACAATGAGCATTGTTCCTTACACTCACAGGCTATGTGTTAGTAAGGGTTGGTTGGTTCTGGTTGCAGATCAGCTGGGGTGGTTCTGCCTAATGTGCAGATCCTGAGACCCAATCTGGAGAGGTAAGGACTACCTGGGGCATGCCTTGCTCATGATAGGTCATAGGAACACAGAGGAGTGAATGGAAATATGAGAAGGTTCTTAAGGCATGGTCTTGGAACTTATACATTACAACTTTGTCCACGTTCCATTGGCAAGTCACATTGCCAAGTTCATGGAGGAAGGAATACTTGCTTATCAATAAACCTAATCTACCAAAGCATTAGATTCAGAGTAAAATTTTTGGCAAGCACACTTTATAAGTGATGTTGTGTGTTTCATATTATATCGTAATTCACATATAACATGGTTGACTCACTATTAGTAACTGATCTCACTAGTTAAGTTTAATCACTAGATTAAGATGCTGACAGCTTGACTTCTCTATTGTAAAGATGTGTATTGCTCTTGTGACTTAACAAGTAATCTGTAAATAGTTCTTTGATACCATGTGTATATATATTGTTGTTAGGTGCTGTCGAGTCAGCTCCAACTCACAGCAACCCTATATACAACAAAACAAAACACTGCTGGTTGTGTGCCATTCTCACAGTCCTTGCTATACTTGAGCCCATTGTTGCAGCCACTGTGTCAGTCCATCTTATTGAGGGTCTTTCCCTTTTTTGTTTACCCTCCACTTTACCAAGCACGTTATCCTTCTCCAGGGAATGGTCCCTTTTAACAACATGACCAAAGTAGGTGTATATATTGGGTCCCATATTGGTGCTATATTAGGTGCCATATTGGTTAATTGAATATGGTTAATTGAATTTCGATAGTTGAAACTTGCGTCATCTGTTGGTGATCCTGGCCTGAATTGGTTGATTCATGAGTTGTTGCAAATCAGTGATTAAATAATTCTATGGTACATTTTACGTGTAGCCCTGGTGGTGCAATGGTTAAGCACTTGGCTCCTAACCAAAAGGTTGACAGTTTGAACCACCCAATGGCTCCACTGGAGAAAGATCTGGTAATCTGCTTTCATAAAGATTACAGACAAGAAAAACGTATAAGACGGTTCTAATCTGTCTTATGAGGTTGTCAATTGGAATTAACTTGACAGTACCTAAGAAAAACAACATTCTTCTGTAAAAAAGAGATTTCTCCCATCAACTGGAGCTATTATACTACCTTGAAATATAATTTCTGTTGTAAAGGCAGGATGAATGTTTGATTTTTTTTCCCTTTTAATTAATAATTTTCAAAATAAGAACTTCATGTAAAACCAATGTCTGTGGTATGATACATCTTCTGAGGTTGAACTCTCTTCCCCCTTGTATAAACCATTCCTGTTGGTGGCATAGTGCCTAAGGCATTTGACTGCTAACCAGAAGGCTGGTGTTCAAACCCACTACCTACTCTTCAGAAGAAAGATGGAACAATCTACTTCCATAGAGATACTGCCTCAGAAACCCAAGGAGGGGTCACTTTGAGTCAGGATCGATTCGACAGCAGTGAGTTTTCTGTGATATAAAACCATTTCTAGTCATGATTCACTGGTATTGTAATACTCGTAATTAACCTGTTTGTTAAAATTTTATTTTGGATTTTTGCATCTGTGTTCATAATGGAAACTGGTTTGTGTTTATGTTTTTATAAAATGAGTTGTGTTACTGGGATCTGACATGGTAATTAATTGCCTGTTCATTGAAAATTTAATAAAACTTGCTTGTAAATTCATCTGGATATGGTGCCTTTATTAGGTTAGACCTGTTATTTATCTTTAAGTATCTTATGTGATTTTTCAGGTTTTCTACTTAATGAGTCAATTTTGGTAGTTTATATTTTCTAAGAAAATCCATTTCATTGACTTCTGTTTGCAAATTTATTAGCATGAAGTTCTAAGAAATATTCCTTTTATAGATATAAAACTTCCCTGCATCTATATGGAAAAACCAATCACTAATTTTATATGGAAAGGAAAGAGACCTCAGATAAGCAAAGCACTATTGAAGAAGAAGAACAAAGTAGGAAGTCTCACACTCCCAGATCTCAAAACCTACTATATAGCCACAGTAGTCAAAACAGCCTGGTATTGGTATAATGACAGACATATAGACCAATGGAATAGAATTAAAAACCCAGAAATAGAACCATTGACCTTTGGTCATCTGATTTTTGACAAAGGGCTGAAATCATCTATTACATCGGGAAGAGATAATCTCTTGAACAGATGATGCTGGCAAAACTGGATATTCATTTGCAGAAACAAGAAACAAGATCCATACCTCACACCATACTCAAAAGCTAACTCCAGATGGATCAAAGACTTAAATGTGAAACCTAAAACTATAAAGTTCCTCAAGGAAAAAAAATAGGGGCAAATTTAGGGGCCCTAATTTATGGCAGTCAAGCATAACATACAGACTGTCAAGCATAACCCAAGATGTACAAACAGCAGAAGATAAACTAGATGAATGGGACCTTCTAAAAATTATATTTTTATGTGCTTCAAAAGACTCTGTAACAGAGTGAAAAGAGCATCTACATATTGGGGAAAAAATATTTGGCAATGACATATCTGAGAATGGACTTATCTCTAAAATTTATGGAAAACTCCAACACCTCAACAACAAAAAGACAAACAATCCAATTAAAAAATGAGTAGAAGAAATGAATAGACACTTCACCAAAGAGGATATTCAGGCGGCCAAGAAACACATGAAGAAATGTTCATGATCTTTAGCCATTGGAAAAAAACAAAAAAACAAAAACTCACTGCTGTGGAGTTGATTCCAACTCATAGTGACCCCTCCTTGGGTTTCCAAGGTGGTATCTCTGCAGAAGTAGATTGCCCAGTCTTCCTTCAAAGGAGTAGCTAGAGAGATGCAAATCAAAACAATGAGATACCATCTGGCCCCAGCACTAATAGCAAAGTTCATTAAGACAGAAAATGACAAATGCTGGTGAGGATGTGGAGAAACTGGGACTCTCATACACTGCTAGTGGGACTGTAAAATGATATAGCCACCGTGGAAAGCAGTATGGTGATTCCTTAAAAAGTTGGAATTAGAAATAGCATTTGGTCCAGCAATTCCATTACTAGGTATATATCCTAAAGAAGTGAGAGCCAGGACAAGAACAGATATATGCACACCTATATTCATTGCAGCACTGCTTACAATAGCAGAAAGATGGAAACCAGCTAGGTGCCATCAACAGAAGAATGGATAACCAAATTATGATACATACATACAATGGAATACTGTGCAATGCTAAAGAATGATGTAGAATCTGCAAAACACCATGTAACAAGGATGAACTTGGAGGACATTATACTGAGTGAAATAAGTCAACACAGAAGGACAAATATTGTATTAGTTTATTATTGTAAAAAGTCAAGAAAAGACAGATATGGAAGGAAACTTTCTTTGTTGGTTACCAGGGATGGGAGGGGAGGGGAGGAAACTGCAAAAATAGATAATAATAATAATAATAATAATAATCTTCCCTGCATCTGTTTTTGTTGTCTATAATTATGGTCTCCTTTTTAATTCTAATGTTTGTAACTTCTCTCTTTCTCTTAATCATATTTGCCTAAGTATATGTTCTTTTTCTATGGGCCAACTTTTTATTTTATTGATTCTGTTGTTTAAAGTTTTTTGTTTTCTGTTTTACTAATTTCTTTTATTTTTCGTAATTCCTCATATCTCCTTTCTTAGGCATATTTTACACTTTCAATTCTCATTTTTCCATTTTTTAAAAATTTATTTCTAAAAAGTTATAATTTATATTTGTAATGTTATTTTAAATTATATTAAAATTTTCCAGGCATATATATTTTTAGGTTTTTTTACTACCTTTGTAGACATCTGGTTCCAGTCAGGAGATGGAAACCACCCTATAGGTTAAACAGGGGAAGCTTAATGTGAAGAATTATTAAGTATGATAAGAAAGTAAATATAAGATAAAAGAAACTTTATTTGGTACCCTAGGACTAAGAGAGACTACCTAAAGATGGATAAACCTGGAACAGTATATAAGAAGGACAAACTCATTAGAGAAATGTGGGTTGACCACTAGATAGCAGAGAAGTTGCTGTTTTAGGCAAATGAGAGATGGTTTGGATATTTTTGGCCAACAGTAGGCTACTCTCTGGAGTGCAGGTAGAGGAGCAGGCAATCAGCAACCAGTGGATTGGTATGGGTGCGCAATGGAAATTTCTATGCTGGATGGGGCACAAGGTATTTGGGGTGGATAGAAAGAGCTGCATGCAGGCCACACAAGAGGTTTGCCAAAGGAGTCTGGACAGGTAACTACATGTGGGCTGTGCAAGGGGCCATGCAGAGAGAGACCTCATGGTAGCTTGCTGAGGGAATCTGACAGATGGCTGGCTGTGGGCTACATGTCTTCATGTCGAGAGGGTGACCAGAACAAGGCTGCATAGTCACAGAGAAACCCCTCCCTTTCTGGGCTTTGGGCCAGTTTAGGAATTTACAGGAAGGTGGTTCCTGCTACTACACCTCCCCAGTACCCTCTACTGAGAAAGCTTAGTATTTTGCTCACTTTAAAGGAGACATGATTAAAGTAGCTCTGTTTTCATTACAGAGAATATGTTGAAGTGTATGCTCAGAGCTGAACGGCAATATGTTAGATACTAACATGGAACAATTTACACACACACCCTTCTACATGGATTTGAACTCCCTTACAAAAGCAAAACAACTCTATATTTCTACCTAGCCAGATGCATCTATCCTTCTTACAAGTGAAGAGGTTCTCACTTTTCCCTAGGATGAGAAGATGCGCTTTTCCAGCAGTCATTGTATCCATAGTGGACTGTATTACTTTCTCCTCAAATTCAGTCAGGAACTCAGTGAATATTCTGTTACCTAAAGACTAAATGGTAAAGTCAGCCTCCAATAACTCATGTATAAAATAAAAAAAGAAAAAGAAACAGGAAAATGATTAGTATACACAAATAAGCATATGCATGTAATAAGCATAGAGCTACAACTGTCTTCATTTCTATAATTAATGATAAAATCACAGTTGATACCTACAGTTTCTTTCTTCAATTACCCATTCCATATTCCCTTGCCCTTGGCCACAACCTCAGCTGCCCTGGGCTCTTAGGTGGTAGAATAACTCAAACCTTCCATCCCAAGGGTCTGAATCCTCAGTCATCCTGCCTTTTTTTTTTTTTTTTTTTTAATTGCTGTAATTTTCCATTAACCTTTACTACTGGGCATAGAAGTGCTAAGAGGCACTACAAAATCCTCTGTGTTCTAGACATAATTCTTTTTTATTGTGCAGCAGCAATTCAGTTTTCCCTTGGTAACCAGGATCAATCATTCCAGCCAAATTAACTCCTTATATTTGCCTTTTGGCAAATATAGTGACATAAGGAGTCCCAAATCACTAGTTAAGTCTCATCTTCCCATTCAGGGTAACTATTGTTGTGTCCTCTGGTAGAGGAAACATTCCCTAACTTGAGGACTAAGACCACCAAGGCAGCACAGATCAAAATTGCTGATATGGAAGCAAAATTTCTGCAAGTGGGTTATTGGGTATAATAGTGAGAAGAGACACTTCCACTTCCACTTCATGATTCTGAGAATTTGTATTCTGGCTGTGAGTGAAACAGCACTATATAATGATCCAAAGTGTAAGCTGTATCCTGTAATACGGAACCCGATTCTTTCAGGGTGTTGTTGCTTCATTGATACCTTAACTTTAATAAGCCTTTGTACCTTTCTATTTGGCCAGCTATTTCTGGGTGATGAGACCTGTGGTGAGATTAATTGATTGCATGAGCAGCCCCTTGCTGCAGTTCTTTTGCTGGGGAACGAGTTCCTTGATCTTAGGCAATGCTCTGTGGAATGTCATAATGGTCGAGCAGGCATTCTGTGAGTCCACAGATGGTGCTGCTAGCAGAAGCATCATGGGCAGGTAAGGGAAATCCATATCCTGAATATGTGTCTGTTTCAATGAGAACAAATCTTAGTTGCCTTCATGATAGAAGAAGTCTAATATAATCAACCTCCCACCAGATCGCAGGCTAGTCCTCCTAGGAAATGGTGCCATACTGGGAACTGAGTATTGATTTTAGCATTAAGCAATAGCAGTAGCCAGGTCAGTCTTAAGAAGGGGAAGTCTATGTTGTTGATATTGTTGAGCCCATGCATAGACTCTGTCCTGTCACAATGGCCACTTTGGCCATTGAGCAAGCATTGGTATGGTTGGAAAAATAGAGGCTGATTCTCAGAGAGTGTAATTTTTTCCACCTGATTGTTTAAAACTTTCTCTGTAGTGTATGACCTTTGATGAGTATCCGCATCAAACCCAAATATCTTTACAGATTATGCCCTTTTTGAGAGATCCATCTACTTACTTCTTCCCCAACCTTCCCTGTTACCAATATTGCAATCTTGTTCCTTCCAGATTCCTAAACCCTGCCAAACCATTAACAACAGCCAATGAATTAGTATAAATCTTGAAATTCTGCACACTTGGAGCACATTTCTTCACCATTGTTCTTTAGGGTTGCCCCTGAATGAGACTGTAGTACTGTTGTCGTCCACTTTAAGTTGATACAAACAAATGAACTGTCTGTAAACAGGATAGTAGTTTGATCTTCTTCTATTAGTTGTTTATAAGGAGCACCCTCTGAAGCCATTGTTTGGGTTGAGGGAGAGGAGACAGTGCAACAGGGGTTGGTGTCAAAGGAACACCTGCTCACACAATTTACTTGTACCTTCTGACCTTCCAAACTTGATCTTTTATATACCATTTCCATTTGATCATAGGTTGATACTGTGCACACTAATATTTTTGGCTATGTGGATAAAACAACACCTAATTCAGGATAGGAAGCTCAGAGTGTGTGGTCACCTGATGTCTCATTAATTGTTCAGTTTCTACCAAGGCCTGTTAGCAAACCAGAAATCTCTTTCTCAAAAGGAGAATAGTCACCAATAGAAGAGGGCATAGATTTGCTACAAAATCCTGGAGGTCTTCATTGTAATTTTCCTACTGGTGCTTTCCAGGGCTCTGGTAAGTATCACTATTTGCCACAGACACTTTGAGTATCATTGAATATGGATTGATCAGAAGAACCAAGTGGTGAAGCAGCTTGTACTACAGCCTGAACTTGCTGTGGAACCTTCTTTAGCTCTGGTCCCCACTCAAAACATGTAACCTTAATGGTGACTCTGCAGATGGATTGAAATAGCACACACAACTGTGGATATGTTACCTTCAATATGAAAAAGACCTACTGAACATTGTGCATCCTTCTTTGTGGTAGGTGGTACAAAGTGTAGTAGCATGTATTATGGTAGAATGGGATAATTGATGTAGCTCAAAGGCAACACTGTGAAGATACAGTGTTGGCCTTGCCAAGTAAAAAGCAAACTGATTCTGGTGATTATTGTATATTGGTATGGATAAAAAGGCATTAGACAGGCCAATAGCTAGTGTACCAAATACCAGAAACTGTGTTGATTTGCTTCAGAAAAGATATTACATCTGAGACAGCAGCTGGGATTTAATTACACACTTGATTACATTTATGATAATCCATAGTCATTCTTCAAGTTATTTGACTTTAGCAGAAGCCAAATTGGTGAATTAATGGGGATGTGAGTTCCTTTGCTACTTACAAGTCTTTGATGGTGGCATTGAACTCTGCTGTTCCCCCAGGGAAATGGAATTTCACTCAGTTGACTATCTTGGGAGGAAGGGGAAATTTCAGGGGCTTGTATTTAGTATTTCCTATGATAATGGCCTTTATTCCATGAGTCAAAAACCCAATATGAATATGGATTGATCAGAAGAACCAAGTGGTGGAGCAGCTTGTACTACAGCCTGAACTTGCTGTGGAACCTTCTTTTACTCTGGTCCCCACTCAAAACATGTAACCTTAATGGTGACTCTGTAGATGAATATGGAAATTGTGTTCTACATTTTGATCAGGATTCTTCTATAGAATCTTTGATCAAAATATTCAGTAATGGTAGCAGGACACCATCTAGTTCTAGTCTCATGGCAAAGGTGGCAGTTATTCATGGAGACAGTTAGCCATACATTCCTATCCTCCTCCTATTCCTGACTGTATTTCTTCTTCTGTTGCTCCAGGTGATTAGGGACCACCTGTGCCTTGGATGGCTGCTTGCAAGCTTTTAAGACCCAAGGTGCTGCACAATGAACTAGGAGATAGAACAGAGGCACCAAACAAGTTATTAGGCATATTAACATATTAACTGGGGTGTCCCATGAAACCATTTCTAGCGTCATGGAAGCTGTATGAACTCCTGCATTATTTCTCTGAGATAATCTTTATTTATTTATTTATGATTTTTATTGTGATTTTGGGTGAAGATTTACAAAGAAAATTCACTTTTCATACAACAGTTCACATATACTTTGTCTCATGTCATTGACCAAAATTTACAATGCAGCAGCTCCCCTCCCACTTCCTCTCCATACTTACCTCCTCCCTGTGTCTTTCCCTTCCATGCACTCCTTCCCCCTGAACTGTCTCCCTGTGCAAACACTGCCCTTCTGTTCTTCCATTATTGATCGCTCCAAGGAGTGTATCTACCTGATATAAACGTTCACCCCATATTCCTGTCTATTGTTTGGCTGGAAGCCACAGGTGTGAATTCAATTCCAGACTGGAAGTATGGCTAGGAGCTATAGTTTCAGGGGTCTCACCAGGCTCTATCAAACCAGCAAACCTGGTCCTTTGTTAAGATTTTGAGTTTTGTTCCTCATTGTTCTCCCACTCTATCCAGGATCTCCTGCACTCATCTCCATTTGAGTGGTTATCAGTGGTAGCTGGTACCATCTAGTTCTTTTGGCTGAGATAATCATTAAATCTTAAATTTAAAATATCCCTTGAAATCTTAAAACCAAATGATAGTTTAGCTTTACTGGTAAAAAATATCTGCCTTGAGCATTATGCTCTTTTAAGAACTATTGATATGGGATCATATTGACAACAGGAACTTGAAAGATTAGATAGCAATTTTAAGGGACCATGAGTTTATGTTAGTAGAAAAGGAATAACTTAGAAAAGAAGGATGAGAATTGTTGCACAACTCAAAGAATATATTGTAATCAGTGTCTGAATTGTACGTGTAGAACATGTTGAATTGGTATATGTTTTGCTATGTATATTATCAACAACAACAACAACAAAATCAAAATGTTTAGAAAGACCCAATGTGGGGGTGCTGTCAGTTTCCAACTGTGCCTATTCCAATTACACATTCAAAAAAAAAAAAAAAAAAAAAAAAAAAAAAGCACTGCCACTGAGTTTATTCTGACTCATAGTGACCCCCATAGGGTTTCCAAGGATGAAAATCTTTATGGAAGTAGACTGCATCATCTTCCTCCCACAGAGCAATGGGTGGGTTTAAACTGCTAACCTTAACCACTGTGTCACCAGACCTCCTTAAGTATACACTCAGGAACTGGGAGAGAAGAACCGCAGAGTGGGTCTATGGATTGATTGGACCCATTGTGAATCAGAATTTGATTGATGGGCCACAGGGGCATTTCAAGTTGGTTCTGAGTCATAGTGACCCTAGGTACAACAGAATCAAACATTGCCTGGTCCTGCACCATCCTCTCAATCCCTGCTATACTTAAGCCCATTGTTGCAGCCACTGGGTCAATCCATCTTTCTGAGGGTCTTCCCCTTTTTTGCTGACCCTCTTCTTTACCAAGCATGATATCTTTCTCCAGGGCCTAGTCCCTTTTGACAACATGAACAAAGGAGGTAAGACAAAGTCTGGCCATTCTCGCTTCTAAGGAGCATTCTGGCTGCACTTCCTCATTTGACTGCTAACCAGAAGGGTGGCAGTTCAAACCCAGCAGCCACTTCTCAGAAGGAAGACTGGGCAATCTACTTCTGTAGAGATACTGCCTCAGAAACCCAAGGAGGGATCACACTAAGAGTCAGAACTGACTTGATGGCAGTGAGTCGGGTTGGTTTGGTATGGCAGTCCATGGTATTTTTTATATTCTTCACCAATAATACCACAATTCAAAGGCATCAACTCTTTAGTCTTCCTTATTCATTGTTCAGCTTTCACATGCATTTGAGGCAATTGAAAATACTAAGCTTTGGTTAGGTGCACATTAGTCTTCAAAGTGACATCTTTGCTCCTTAAGACTTTGAAGAGCTCTTTTGCAGCAGATTTGCCCAGTGCAATAAAATATGTGATTTCTTGACTGTTGCTTCTGTGTGTATTGATTGCAGACCAAGTAAAATGAAATCCCTGACAATTTCAATCTTTTCTCCATTTATCGTGATGATGCTTATTGGTCCAGTTGTAAGGATTTTTGTTTTCTCTATGTTGAAGTGTAATCCATACTAAAGACTGCAATCTTTCATCTTCATCAGTGAGTATTTCAAGTCATCTTCACTTTCAGCAAGCAAGGTTGTGTCATCTGCATATCACAGGTTGTTTTTTGTTGTATTTTAAATCTTTTATTACATATTTTTTATTTGTGATTTGGGTGAAGATTTACAGAGCAAATTCCCTTTCCATACAGCAGTTCACATATACTTTCTCTCATGTCATGGACCACAGTTTACCACAATGCAACAGCTCTCCTCCCAGTTCCTCCCCATAGTTACCTCTTCCCAGGGACATCCCTCCATACACTCCTGCCCCCTGAGCTGTCTCCTGTGCATAAGCAGCCCTTTTTTCTCCCATGATTGTTCTCTCCAAAGAGTGTATCTACTTGAGGTAAATGTTTAACTCATATGCCTGTATTTTGTTTGGCTGGAAACCACGTGTGTGGGTTCAATTCCAGACCTGAAGGGCAGCTGGGGGCCATAGTTTCAGTGGTTCCACCAGGCTCTATTGGACCAGCAAAC
>NW_006922196.1:191715-225001 GCF_000298275.1 Orycteropus afer afer
CTGCAATATCTGGGGATACGACACTAAGAAAAAAAAGTAGGGAAGGATAATAATAAATGAAGAAAAAAATGGGAAAAATGCAAAAAAGAAAAACAACGAATGGGGTTAATCACAAGAAAAAAAGTTGGAAACGGAAAAAAAAAATGTAAAAAAAAAAAAAAATTCAACCAGGCACAGGGAAAAGAAAAAGTGCTGAAAACTAGGACCTGGTAGGACCTGGTAGGGGAAGATTAAGTATAATTATAAAAAGGACAAAATACAAGCAATGTAATCACCAGAAAAAAAGAAAGCGAAAAAGAAAAAAAATGAAAATAAAAGCAAAAAAAGAAAATCGGTGGAGGACAGTGCAGGGCACCCAGGCTCCATCTGAGCACACAGACTGTGGTGGAGTTACTGTAGGCCCAGAAGGTAGGTGAGAGTGGGGGATGGCCATACCTCCATTCACCAAGCGGGTGTGGGGTGTAAGAGTAACAAGAGGAATGTTGTACCTGTGCAGTCTTGCAGGTCCCGAGTGTCCTTGGGGTTGCTGGAAAGCAGAACATGTTCTTAAGCCCCAAGAATCTGTGAGAGCACTGTCTCTTTAAATATCCAAAATAGTCAAGCCTCTTTTTAAACCTTCAAAATGGCGACACCCTCGGGACTGGCAAAAGTCCACAGTTTAGCCCACCTTTCTCTTCACCTTCTACGTTTGTTCCCCAGCCATCGTGTACAGTCCTCCATGCAGTCCCTGGCTGGCAGGGTGATTTTTAGGTTAATTCTTAGGTCCTACCACCACTCAGGAATCTCCAAGCTGTTTGTGCCGCCAGGATCACTCAGGATCACTGCCAGACCGCAGCTCCGTATGTTTGCTTTTTTGATATTTTCATGCAAATTCTTCTGCTAGTTGGGGTTTAGTCCACTTCTATATCCTTCCCTACAAGGCTCACAGGTCCAGGATTATCTTCTGTGTCTGTGTTAATTTGTTTCCCTTTGTTGAAGAGGGTCTGTGCAGTCTTTCTGCTTAGTCCGCCATCTTGCCAGAACTCCCACATGTAGTTTATGAGTGTTTTGCCAATCCTGATGCCAAGTACTTCATATAGTCCAGCTTCTCATATTACTTGCTCAGCATGCAGATTGCATAAATATGGTGAAAGGATACAACCCTGATGCACACCCTTCCTGATTTTAAACCATGCAGTATCCCCTTGTTCTGTTCGAACAACAGCCTCTTGGCATATGTACAAGTTCCTCAAGGGCACAATTAAGTGTTCTGAAATTCCCATTCTTTGCAATGTTATCCATGATTTGTTATGAACCATGCAGTCAAATGCCTTTGCAGAGTCAAAATGCAAGTAAATATCTTTCTTGTATTTGGTTTCAGCCAATATCATCTCACATCAGCAATGATATCCCTCATTCCATGTCCTTTTTTGAATCTAGCTTGTATTTCTGGAAGTTCCCACTCGGTATAATAATGCAATCATTTTTAAGTTATCTTCAGCAAAATTTTACTTCCCTGTGATATTAATAATATTGTTTGATAATTTCCACCTTCTGTTGGATCACTTTTCTTGAATTTATAAATATGAATCTCTTCTAGTTGGTTGGCCAGGTAACTGTCTTCCAAATTTCTTGGCATAAACAAATAAGCACCTCTAGTGCTGCAGCCATCTCTTGAAACAATTTAATATTTAATATTCTGTCAATTCCTGGAGCTTTGTTTTTCCCCAGTTCCTTCAGTGAAGCTTTGACTTCTTCCTTCAGTACTTTTGGTTCTTGATCATATGCTACTTCCTGAAATGGTTGAACATCAACCAATTCTTTTTGGTACAGTTACTCTGAGTATTCCTTCCATCTTCTTTTGATGCTTCCTGCATTATTCAGTGTTTTGTCCACAGAATCTTTTAATATTTCAAGTTGAGGCTTGATTTTTATCTTCAGTTCTATAAGCTTGAAAAATTCCAAACATATTCTTCCTTTTGATTTTCTCACTCCAGCTCTTTGCACATTTCACTATAATACTTTACTTTGTCTTTTCTAGCTGCCCTTTGAAATCTTTTCTCCAATTCTTTTAATTCATACTTTCTTCCATTCACTACTCTGTGTTCAAAAGCAAGTTTCATAGTCTCCTAACACCCACTTTGGTCTTTTTTTTCCGCCTTTCTTCTCTTTTTAATTACCTTTTGTTTTCTTCACATACGGTGTTCTCAACAACTCATTTGGTCTTTGGTCGTTGGTATTCAATGCATCAAATCTATTCTTAAGATGGTCTTTGCATTTGGGTTGGATATAGTCAAGGTTCCCCATCACCTTTTTCCATAGATGTAGTCAGTTTGATTCCTGTGTAATCCATCTGTCAAGGCCCACATATATAGTCACTATTTATATTTTTGAAAAAAGGTATTTGCAATGAACAAGTCATTGAACTTGCAAAATTTTATCATGCAATATCATGTGTCATTTCTGTCACCAAATCATATTTTCCAACTACTGATGCTTCTTCTTTGTCTCCAATTTTCGTATTCCAATTATCAGCAATTATCAATACATCTTGATTGCGTGTTTGGCCAATTTCAGACTGCAGCAGTTGGTAAAAATCTTCAATTTCTTCATCTTTGGCTTTAGTAGTTGGTGTGTAAATTTGAATAACAACAGTGTTGTCTGATCTTTCTCATAGGTGCTCTGGTGGTGTGGTGCCTAAGACCAAGGGGGGGTGCTGTGAGTTGGAATTGACTTGATGGCAGTGAATTTTGTTTTGTTTTTTTGTAGCCATATGGATACTGTCCTATCATTGACAGCATTGGACTTCAAAATAGATCTTGAAATGTTCTTTTTGATGATGAATGTGAACACTCCTTGGAAACAAGAGTAGCCAGACTTTGTCTCTCACACTTTGGTTACCTTATCAGTAGGGACCAGTTCTTGGAGAAATATATCATGCTTGGCAAAACAGAAGATCAGTGAAAAAGAGGAAGATCCTCAATGAGATAGGCTGACAGAGCAGAGGCAACAGTGGGCTCAAGCATAGTAACAATTGTGAAGATGATGCAGGACCAGGAAGTGATTTGCTCTGTTGCACATAGGGTCACTTTGAGTAGAAAATAACTCAACAGCACTAACAAAAAAAAAAAAAAAAGCAACAATGATGAGGAGAGGAAAATGTAAAAGTTGTTACTAATTTTAAATAACTGATGATTGTAAAAATTTTAGCAATCTAGTACTCTAGAAAGGAGCTCTGGTTGCTAACCAAAAGGTCAGCAATCTGAATTGTTTGATAATTTCCACCTTCTGTTGGATCACTGTAGGAGAAAGGTGAGGCAGTCTGCTTCCATAAAGATTGACAGCCTTGGAAACCCTGTGGGGCAGTTCTATTTTGTCTTACAGAGTCGCTATGAGTTGGAATCAACTTGATGGCAGTGGGTATGGTTTTGGGTTTGACACTCTAGAATTAAAATCAGAAATTAACTCAACGTAGGAAAAGGTGAGGGTGGGAAAGAAGTAGAAGAAAGTAAGAATAAACTAAATTTTTGTAGTACAAGGGAAGTGAATATAGATATTTGTCAAATCTAGATGTCAATAGACAAATTCAAATTTATCTTTGATGTATTTCTTTATTATTGTTATTAGTTTCCATTGAATCAATTCTGACTTAATGCAACCCTATGTGTGCAGAGCAGAACTGCTCCATAGGCTTTTCACGGCTGTGACCTATCAGAAGCAGGCTGCCAGGCTTATCTTCTATGATGCCTCTGGATGGATTTGAAGCACCAACCTTTCAGCTAGTAGTACAGTGCTTAATCATTTGTGCCCCCCAAGGACTCCTTGATTAATCTCTAAGATAGAGATAAGAGTACAAATAGGGTGTATTAATTTTAATCCATTAAGATTGTTCCATTTCCCATCAGCAGGAAGTTTAGCACTGTGCTCAAGTTCAAGGGCAAAACTAAATATATTTCATGATGACATCTTTACTGGTCTATTTCCTAGGCCACTCCTTTTACTGATAATGTTGTAGCAATCCAGGTCCAACCAGGAGATAGAAAGCACCCAGTTAAGGTGGTTTAACAGAAAGAATTATTAATTATGATGAAAGAATAACTATAAGATATATAGAAATGCTATATGGCAATCTAGGGCTGAGAGAGTATACCCAAGGAGTATAGACCGAGGAAGGAGGATATAAAACTATATCAAGCCAAATTCATTGATATAAGAGAATCTTACTAGAGATTCCCACACTCATCTGTTAGTTTGTCATACAGTGATGGCTTGTGTGTTGCTGTGAGGCTGGAAGCCATGCCACCAGTATTTCAAATACCAGCAAGGCCACCAATGGTGAATAGTTTTCAACAGAGCTTCCAGACTAAGATTGACTGGGAAGAAGGATGAGGCCATCCATTTCTAAAGAAACTGGCCACTGAAAACTTAATGAATAGCAGTGAAAGACTATCTGATATAAGCCCCTCAGACCAGAAGGCACTCAAAATATGAGTGGGGAAGAAGAGCTTCTTCCTTGAAGTAGAGTTGACTTTAATGATGTGGATGGAATAAAGCTTTTAGGACCTTCATTTGCTGATGGGGCATGACTCAAAATGGAAAGAAACAACTGCAAACATTCATTAATAATCAGAATGTGGAATGTACAAAGTATGAATCTAGGAAAATTAGAAGTTGTCAAAAATGAAATGCAATCCATAAAGATTGATATCACATGCATTCTGGCTGTACTTCTTCCAAGACAGATTTGTTCATTCTTCTGTCAGTCCATGGTATATTTTTGTAGTGGTATATTTTTCATTTATTCTTTTTCAGAGGAAGGGAGTGTGTCTATTTCCATAGCTGAAAATGTCTTCATCTTGAACTGTCATCTGAATGACAGTTTGGCTGGTTATAAATTCTGACTACATTTTTTTCTTTTGGAAATACTATTCCATTGTCTTGCATTCAGTGTTGCTGAGGAAAACTCCAATATCAGTTTTATAACCTGACCTTGCTTCTATGTATGTAATCCTCCTATTTGCCTACTTTTAAAGTGTTTAAGATTTTCTCTTATCCTTGTTGTCCTGAAATTTCACCATGATGTGTGCAGCAGGACTGTTGGTTGGCAACTTAACATCCATTCTCCCCAACTCATTCTTCCTTGCTGACATAACTCCAATACTGTATGATTTCCTGCTTGGCCCTAGGGGTGGAGGCATGAGTATTGATGCTCCTAGCTGATCTTACTTCTAGACCCTATCTAACCACCCTTAATTGTGTATTAGTTTCCTAGGGCTGCTGTAACACAGTACCACAAACTATGTAGCTTAAATTATTCACTCTCAATTCTGGGTGCTAAAAGTGTTACTGGATTACACTCCTTTGAAAGCCTCTACAAATGTATCCTTTCTGTCTCTTCCAACTCCTTGTGGTTGCTGGTCATCCCCGGTATTCCTTGATTCATGGCACATAACTCCATTCTCTGCCTCCATTAACACATGTACATCTTCCCCCTCTGTGTGTTTCTGTGTTAAAATTTCACTCTTCTTCCAATCCTATTGGATTTAGAGTCTACCCTAATCCAGTGTCACCTTTCTTAACTTGATTACAAAGACCCTACTTGCAAATAAGTTCACATTTATAGGTCCTGGTGGACATAAATTTTGGGGAACCCCATTTAACCCAGATAGTTGCTCAAGGCACCTCCTGCCCTAGAATCTGCCACAGTGGGACAACCTTGGAGTCTCTCTCGCATTTTCTAGCAGTCCTCTTCTATGTCCATTTTGGGCTGTGGTTTCATTCTTCATTCTGATCCTATTTGCCTTCTGTTCAGTAATTCCTTCAAGTTTCTAGACCACCAAAGGCACTCTTCTTTTTTGCCTAGCCCAGTTTTATGATTACCTTAAAATAGGTTCACCACTCATAGAAGGACCCTTTAGGCCAGTAATTTTCAAACTCTAGGATGCATAGGAGTCCTTGGAGGGTCAAAATGGTTAAGCACTCCACTATTAACCGAAAGAGTTGGTGGTTTAAACCTACCCAGAGGCATCTTGGAAGAAAGTCCTGCTAATCTACTTCCAATTGGTCTTGAAAACCCAATGAAGCAGTTCTACTCTGCAATACATAGGCTCACCATGAGTCAGAATCTGCCTAATGGCAGCTTTTTTTTTTTTTTTTTTTTTAGAGTTTATAAAAATTATCCTAAATGCTTCATATGATCGATTCCCAGGCCCATCTCCAACATGATCTGACTCAGGAATAAATCTGAAACATTTTTGAGAAATGCTTTAGTCACTGCTTTGAATTTAAGAATGCTTCTGAATTATTTTAAGAAAAAGTGGCTCTAATTGCTAAGAGAAGGTGGAGAACTCCAAAAGGCTTGGGATAGATAGAGGAGACCTGGATATTCATGCCAAATAGTCAATAAATGAGGCCTGCTACAATTTTATTTTTATAAATCATAGACTTATCCTTTAACTTAGGTGAAACTTTAGACAATATAGTGAATTGGTCTTTGTGTATGGACAGCATGAGTTTCTTAGTACATTGAAGACAGGTAAATTGATCTCTGATAAAGATGCCTAGTTTGGTGTAAGGAAGTCTGTTACTTTTCAGAAATTTCTGCCTCATTCCTTAGCGTTTGTTTTTGTTGTTAATGTGCCGTCAAGTTGGACCCAACTCATAGCGACCCCTCCTTGGGTTTCCGAGGCAGTATCACTATGGAAGTAGATTGCCCAACCTTCCTTCCTGAAAAAATCCTCTGCCAAGCCTATTTGTGAGTGTAGTCCCTTTTGCCTTCCCACTCCTGTTCAGCTTGCATGTCTGTGTATCCACTTGTAGATTATTATTACAGTTATCACAGGATTGTATATGTAATAGTATTTACCTTTGTTGCCTTTAACTTTTGTGAACTTCTTTGCATCTTCCTTTTCTTTGATCATTTTGTGCTATCTCCTTTTTGTTGTATATTGCCTTTTTCTTCACCCTTGTTGCTACCTGTCTACTTTCTAGCTAGTGACTTCCCCTCCTTTCCCCTCCAATTCCTGGTAACCATCAAAGAATGTTTCTATGTGTAAACCTTTTCTTGATTTTTACAATACAATATTTGTTCTTTTGTGATTGACTTATTTCACTCAGCATAATGCTTTCCAGGTTTATCCATATTATGAGGTGTTCTGTGAATTCATCACTAAGGATTCATTGTTATTAATGTTGCCATAGTATGTATTTACCATACTGTATACCATAGTTTGTTTATCCATTCATCTGTTGATGGGCACTTTCCATCTGTTTGCTATTGTGAATAATGATGTGATGAAGATGAGTGTGCATATATCTAGTCATGTCACAATTCTTATTTCTTTAGAGTATGTACCTAGTAGTGAGATTGCCGGATCATAGGGTATTTCTATTTCCACCTTTTTATAGCAGTACCATACTGTTTTCCACAGTGGTTGTACCATTTTAACATCCCACAAGCAGTGTATGAGAGTTCCAAATTCTCCACACCCTTGCCAGCATTTGTTGTTTCCTGTTTTTTTTTTTTTTTTTTTTAACTTTGTTATCAGTGCTGGGCGGAGATGATATCTCATTATTGTTTTGATTTGCGTCTCTTTAAAGGGTAATGATCACATGCTTTTCTTCATGTATTTGTTGGCTAGCTGAATAACTTCTTTGGTCAAGTGTCTGTTTATGTCGTCTTCCCCTATTTTTAAATTGGATTGTTTGTCTTTTTTTTTTTTTTTTTGGTTGGAGTGTTGAAGTTGTCTATAGATTTTAGAATTTAGTTCCTTGTTCAATATGTTATTGCCAAATTGTTTTTCTGAATCTATAGGTTCTCTTTTTACTCTTTTGGAGAAATCTTTGAATGCATATAAGTGTTTAATTTTTGATAAGTCCCATTCATCTACTTTATCTTTTGTTGTTTGCGCATTTTTAGTTATGTTTGATAGTGTATTTATGCCGTGCATTAGGACCCCTAACTTTTTACCTACTTTTCCTTTGATGATCTTTATAGTTTTAAGTTTTATATTTAGGTCTTTGATCCATCTGAAGCTGATTTTTGTATATTGCATGAGGTATGGATCCTGTTTCATCTTTCTGCAAATGGATATCCAGTTTTTCAGCATTGTTTGTTTAAGAAGCTATCTCTTCCCCATTTAATGGGTTTCAGCCCATTGACAAAAATCAGACTGATCCCATTTCTATAATACAGCTGCCTAGGATTGTGTCCCTAGACAATGTTACACCTGGATTCTGAATCCAACAAGGCCACAACTACCCTGTGTAGAGGGATCAGGACAGCCAGTGGAAGTGATCTTGTTTGGATACTGTGAAAAGAATGGTGGTGTTAATGGGAAAATCCCATGACCAGAGGCCAGAGGTCTACAGCAAAGAGGACTCTTTCCTTGGAGGAAAAAATGCACCAACTTTTGGCAAAGCAGGAATGAAACCTCCATGAGAAAAGGGACTTATTGTTTGGCCCTGCTTTCCCAGTACCTGCACTGGTATGTGTTGAAGGAACAGAGTAATATCTGTGTAGTATTGTCATCTGATGATGTATCTGGCTATCTCATTACCTTCTGACTTGAGACAATCTCAAACTCAGAGACAAGCCTTCTGTCTCTACTACTGTCTCATCCCCAAAGTTAGCACTGCACTGCCCCAATCCAAAACACTACTCATAATAGCACAAATTGACTGTGTTCTCTGAGCACCAATTCACGCAAGATCAAAAGAGTTCAGCACTGCATCTCATCTGATTCTATTCAATTTCTCATTTCTTCTTAAACTTACCTCTCAAGTCTCTGGGGCAAATGATTAATGTGCTTGGCTGCTAATTGTAAGGCTGAAGGCTTGAATTCACCCAGGGGCACCTCAGAAGAAAGGCCATGTGATCTGCTTCCAAAGAATCAGCCATTGAAAACCCCTGACACATGTGAGGTCACCATGAGTCAGTCAGTTTGATGGCAACTGGCTTTTTTAAACTTGCCTCTCAGACCAGATTCTTAGCCTTCCAAGGTTAGCTGTCCATCCTTGTTGCCTGCCTGCCTCTCCCCCACAGTTGAAATCACAGAGGGTGGACAACAATGCAGAGAGACCAGCCATATACATAGACTGACTGGGTAGTCACAGCATAGATTAATATGAGCTCTGCTGACTTTCTTGGCGACATGGGCCAGTGGAGGAGTCTAGCCTTCCTGTCCTCTGAGGAAGTGGGTGTGTTCTCCTTATCCAAACAACACCCCTCAGTAGAAGATCCATTTCTTCCTGGTTACACAAAAGCCATTAGTGTTTCTTGTCCATTGCATGGATATAATTCCTTACTTAACCAATGACCTAGTGTTCAGGCTTTTTTTGTTGTTGTTTTATTTTTTTCTTTGTTGTTTGTTTGTTTGGTTTCTTTCCTGTGTCCTAGCTCCCCAAAGTTGCTTGGTGGCAGCAACTTTGCTGTCTTCCTGTTCGTATTCTATATGCCTTAGTTATCTAGTGCTACTGCAATGCAGATACCACGATTGGGAGACTTAAAGAACAGCAATGTGTGTTTTGTCACAGTTCTGGAGGCTGAAGGTCTAAAATGGATTCTTATCCTTGACAATTCCTTTCTTGTTGGTAGCCCGAGACATTCCTTGGTTCCTTGACTTGTAGTGATCCTCACATAGCATCTGTCTTCCCCTGTGTATTTGTCTCTGTGTCTAGTTTGGTCTTTTTATAAATCGGAAGTAATACAGAGTTTTAGTAGGTATGGGTGGGGCCTGGGTATCTGCATTTCTGACAAATTCCCAGCTGATACAACTGGCCCAGAGTCCACACTTTGAGAAGTGCTGAAGTAGACTTTCTGCTGTTTTCTAATTTAACAGAAGTTTTTAATTTATAGTGACAGATGGAGAGTTGGACAGGAATAAAGGTCACTAGGCTTCTTGGCTCTGGTAGCATAGTGGCTAAGACACTTGCCTGCTAACCACACGGCTGGCGGTTCAAACCCACCAGCCACTCCTCGGAAGGAAGGTTGGGCAATCCTACTTCCGTAGTGATACTGCCTCGGAAACCCAAGGAGGGGTCGCTATGAGTCAGGGCCAACTCAACGGCACATAACAACAACAACAACAGGCTTCTTGGCAGTTCTTCCTTCCCTGATGGCTGTGCACTGCTGCCACCTCCATGCATGCACTGGATTTCACAGAAGGCTGGAATGTGAATGGCAACTAATTTGGCCATGTCCATACATTCTTCTGTGATGCTGCCTCCTACTGCCAAGGATTGGCATGGGAGTTCCACTCTGAAGAGAGTGTAAGGAAACCTTTGTCTGAGGCTTTCCCAGGACATCTGACATTCATCCTGTGCACAGGCTTATCCTGAAGCCACAGGCTGACTCCATTTGTGTTGCACCCTTGTCACCTAGTGACACTGTCCTTCCCTAATCCTGATGGCAGGAGCCCATGAGCAAATAAACCAGAGGTTTGGTCATTTACCAGTAGAACAGAGAACAAATTTAATAGGCTGCAACTGAGGGTAGCCTAACAAATCTGTCCTGGAAGAAGTGCAGGCGGAAGCGAGAATGGCCAGACTTCGTCTTACCTACTTTGATCATGTTGTCAGAAGGGACCATTCTCTGGAGAAGGATATTATGCTTGATAATGTGGAAGGTCAGCAAAAAAGGGGAAGGCCCTCAACGAGATGGATTGACATAGTGGCTGCAATGATGGGCTCAGATATAGCAAGGATTGTGAGGTTGGCACAGGACCGGGCAGTGTTTCATTCTGTTGTACATAGGGTCGCTATGGGTCAGAGCTAACTCAATGGCACCTAACAACAACAACAACAACAACAGCAACAACTGAGGACTAATTAGAATAAATAAATAAACAACCACCAGGTGTTTAAAAATAGGTATAAGGACAGTCTGGGCAGGCAGTGGGAGGGGTGCACTTTGCCTAGGTTTGGTAGGAAAGGGTGAATCAATTATGATCTTAGATGGGACTCCTGGAAGCTCAGGACTCTGCCAAAGCCAGGTGAATGACTGTGAGTGTGGCCTTGAAATCCTGTTTTTCATGTTCAGTGCAAGTGGTGGATATAGTGGGTATCCTGGGGCATCTTAGAGGGTTGTAGTGATAATTGCATTTTACTATCTCAGAGATTTTGTTGTTGTTGTTGTTGTTGTTATGTGCTGTCGTGTTGGCCCCAACTCATAGCGACCCCTCCTTAGGTTTCCAAGGCAGTATCACTACGGAAGTAGATTGCCCAATCTTTCTTCCAAGTTGTGGCTGGTGGGTTTGAACCATCAGCCTTCTGGTTAGCAGTCAAGTGCCTTAGGCACTATGCTACCAGAGCTCCCTAATCTCTTTTTCTGGGAGGTAATCATGGGCTTTTTATTATTGATTCAGAAAATGGGGCTGTGGTAGGTTGGGCAGAGGTTCTTGTGTCACATCACATGCCAAGAATTTGATGTGGTACCCTAAAATTAGGGCCGTGGTTCTCATGTTTAGACCCTGACCAGCAGCAGCATTAGCCCTGCTCAGTTACTTGTTAGAAGTGCAGATTCTTTGGGGACTGGCCCAGGAATCTGCATTTCCACAAGCCCTCCCTCAAGTGTGAGAGTCTCTGGTTTGAAGGGACTGTTTCCATGTACAGCAGCCAGAGGCTGTGTGAGGGGACAGAAGGATTCAGCATATGGCTGAATGTAGACAGCTATGGACACTTGGGGAATTGCAGCTACTCAGCCCAGGGCTTTCCAAGAGACTCATTGTTCCAAGGTGGAAGGGATGCTAGAGACTGTGCTGCTGGGGCCTCCTGGCCCTGGGTGTGCCCTGTGGAGCAGGATAGGCTGGAGTTGCTGGGAGTGGGGTTGAGGGGTGTTGGTGCTGTATCCCCCCACCCCCCCACACACATACACACACACTGTGTGTGTGGCAGGTTGTGCCAGCCACCAGCTCACTGTTCCTTAATAGCCACTCAGAGTCACCACTCTTTGGCTTTGGCCTTGATAACTATCCAGTCATCCATTTGCATAGTTTTTGTTTTCCATTTTTATCTTGAAAACCCATATTGAGGGTACCCACTTCTTCCATTTGCAGCAACCTCAATAAACACCCAGGAGTTTCCTGCTCCCCACTGTGGACATATTTATGTTGTTAATTGTTTAGACCCTGACCAGCAGCAGCATTAGCCCATTAGTTGTTATTGTATTAGGTGCTGTCAAGTTGGCTCCAACACATAGCAACCTTGTGTACAACAGAATGAAACACTGCCCAATCATGAACCATCCTCACAATCCTTGCTATACTTGAGCCCATCATTGCAGCCGCTGTGTCAATCTATCTCACTGAAGGTCTTCCTCTTTTTTGCTGACTCTCCACTTTACCAGGCACGATATACTTCTCCAGGGAATGAGCCTTCAGACAACATGACCAAAATAGGTGACATGAAGTCTGGCCATTCTCATGTCCAAAGAGCATTCTGGTTCCAAGAAAGATTTGTTTGTTCTTTGACAGTCCACAGTGTTTTCAGGATGCTTTACCCAATCTATATTCCAAAGGCATCAACTCTTGAAAATATGATGGCTTGGGTTGGGCACACCTTAGTCTTCAAAGGGACGTCTTTGCTCTTCAATGCTTTAAAGAGGCCTTTTGCAGCAGATTTGTCTAGTGCAATATGATGTCATATTTGGCTATGAGTTGGGTCTGACTCCACGGCACAGAAAACAACAACAACAACGATCCACGGGTATTGATTATGGATCCAGGTAAAATGAAATCTTTGACAACTTCAAACTTTTCTTCATTTATCTCAATCTTTTCTCCATTTATTATGATGCTGCATATTAGTCCAGTTGTAAGGCTTTTCATTTTCATTATGTCGATGTATAATCCATACTAAAAACTGTATTCTTCCATCTTCATCAGTAAATGCTTCAAATCATCTTCATTTCCAGCAGGCAAGGTTGTGTCATCTACATATTGCAGGTTGTTAATGAGTCTTCTTCCAATTCTGATGCTGTATTTTTCTTCTTCTTCTTCTTCTTTTTTTTTTTTTTTCATTGTGATTTGGATGAAAGTTTACAGAGCAAATTCACTTTCCATATAGCAGTTCACATACACTTTATCTCATTACAGTGACTACAATTTACCACAGTGTTGCAGCTCCCCTCCCTTTTCCTCCCCATACTTACCTCTTCCCTGTGTCCTTCCCTCCATGTACTCCTGCCCCCTGAGCTATGTCCCTGTGCATACACAGCCCTTCCATTCTCCCATGATTATTCTCTCCAAGGAGTGTATCAACCTAGTATAAATGTTCACCTCATATGCCTGTCTTTTGTTTGGCTGGAAGCCACAGGCATAGGTTCAGTTCCAGACCTGAAGGGCAGCGAGGGGCCATAGTCTCAGTGGTTCCATCAGGCTCTATCAGACCAGCAAACCTGGTCCTTTTTTTTTTCCAAATGATTTTGAGTTATGTTCTACATTGTTCTCCCATTCTATCCAGGATCTCCTACATAGATTCCCCCTCTGAGTGGTTGAGAGTAGTTGCTGGACACCATCTAGTTCTTCTGGTCTCATAGTCATATAGGCTGAGGATTGCTGTATTCTTCTTATAGTCTAGCTTCTTGGATTATTTGCTCAGCAAACAGATTGAATAAGTATGGCAAAAGGACACAGCCCTCATACACACCCTTTCTGATTTTAAAGCGTGCAGTATCTCTTTGTTCTTTTCGAACAGTAGCTCCTGATGTATATACAGGTTCCTCCTGAGCACAATTAAGTGTTTTAAAATTCCCATTCTTTGCAATATTATCCATAATTTTATATGATCTTCAGAGTCGAATGCCTTTGCACAGTCAATAAAACACAAATAGACATCTTTCTGGTATTCTTTGCTTTCAGCCAAGATCCAGCTGACATCAGCAATGATATCCCTCATCTCATGTCCTCTTCTGAATCCAGCTTGCGTTTGTGGTAGTTCCCTGTCAATATACTTCTGCAACCATTTTTTAATTACCTTCAGAAAAATTTTACTTGTGTGTGATATCAATGATATTGTTCAATAATTTCCATATTGTGTTGTATTGCCTTTCTTTGGAATGGGTACAAATATGGGTCTCTTCCAATCAGTTGCTAGGTAGCTGGCTTCCAAATTGCTTGGCATAGGTGTCTAAGTGCCTGCAGTGCTGCATCTGTTTCTTGAAACATCTCAATGGATATTCCAACAATTCCTGTGGCCTTGTTTTTCACCAATTCCTTCTTGCAGCTTTGACTTCTTCCTTCAATACCATTGGCTCTTGATCATAAACTACCTCCTGAAATAGTTGAACATTGACCAATTACTTTTGTACAGTGACTCTTTTGTATTCCTTCCATCTTCTTTTGATGCTTCCTGCATTATTCAATATTTTACCTATAGAATCCTTCAATATTGCAACTTGAGACTTAAATTTTTTCTTCAGTTCTTTCAGCTTGAAAATGCCGAGCATGTTCTTCCTTTTTGGTTTTTTAACTCCAGGTCTTTGCACATTTCATTATGATAATTGACTTTGTCTTCTCAAGTTGCTCTTTGAAATCTTCTGTTCAAATCCTTTATTTTACCATTTCTTCCATTTGCTTTTCCTACTCTCCATTCAAGAGAAAGTTTCATAGTCTCTTCTGGCATCTATTTTTGTCTCTTCTTCCTTTCCTGTCTTTTTAATGACCTTTTGCTTTCTTCATGTATGATGTCCTTGATGTTATCCCATAACTCATCTGGTTTTCAGTCATTGGTGTTCATTGCATCAAATCTGTCCTTCAGATGGTCTTTAAATTCAGGTGGGATACAATTAAGGTCATATTTTGGCTCTCATGGACTTGTTTTAATTGTCTTCAGCTTCACCTTGCACTTGCATAGAGCAGTTGATAGTCTCTTCCACAGCCAGCTCCTGGCCTTGTTTTGGCTGAAGATAATGAGCTTCTGCATTGCCTCTTTCCACAGATTTGGTTGATCTGATTTCTGTATAGTCCATTTGGTGAGATCCACATGTATAGCTGCTGTTTGTGTTGTTTAAAAAAAAAAAAAGAAAACTATTTGCAATGACTAAGTCATTGACCTTGCAAATTACTATCATGTGAATAAAAATAAGTTAGAAAAAGCTGATTATTTAAAGAAATCTTGTGGGAGATCTTTAATTCAGAAGATAATCATTTGGCAAGGGGAGTTTGATTTCAGTATTTTGGGTTGCAATGATACGTGTTCAGCTCTTTGCTCAGCACTAGAGGATGCATAAAGAGGAGTCTGGCTCTGTCTCCTGTAGATTCTAAGCCAAATGATTATTCAGGTATGAATCAAGGTCCAGGAGACATGCAGACCACTGGAGTGATGGCAAGAGGTGAGTAGGTCAGAGGTGGCCCTCACTGAAGGTCATTGGGGGGCTATTTTCGAGCTTGAATGGGCCTTGGTAGGAGACGAGGTCTGTAGGGGTCTCTTTGAGGAAGGGCCTAGGCTAGCAAGGAGAGGCTGCCATCTCCCCTGGTTATTTCCTGTCAATCTCAGGTGAGGCTGAGAGGAAACCAGTCCAATAATGAATATGGTCAGTCACCTAACTCTTCTTTTTAGGCGGGATGTCCACTTGCTAATCCTGATCCTTGTAGCCTTGTGCCTTGTCCATACTCTGGTTGGTACACTAGATAAGTAGCCAGACCTGTGTGTGGTCCAGCCAGGGTTACTGGTATGCTTAATTCCATTGTTGGGGACACTGTGTATTTTGAGGCCTTCCAACCTAGGTCCTTATCTTCCAGCAGTATATCAGACAATGTTGTTGTTGTTATATGCTCACACAGACATATCCTGCACAAAGTGATTTGTGATCTGAAAGGGATCACAGTGAGATGTCCCAGTAGAGTGGAGGAAAATGTGGAACAATACTCAAAATGATTAAAAAAAGATTAGGCTTAGTGATCTGATGAAGACTGGTGGAACCCCCAAGACTATGGCTCTTAGACACCCTTCAAGCTAGGAACTGAACTTACCCCCACAGACTCAACTGTCAGCCAAACAATAGACCTATAAAGTGAACAGTAATAGCAAGAGGGTATGTACTCATTAAAACAATCAAGCATATGAGATCAAGAGGGCAGCATTTGTCAAGGATAGAGCTAGAAAGTTGGAAGGGGATGGGAAGGAAGAACAAAGGGAAGGGGTGGGCATAGGGAGGAAGTGAGAAGAATGCTTTATAGTGTAGGGAAGAATGCTTTAGTGTAGGGATTGCAGTATATGTCACAAAAAAGAACATGTATGGATTGTTGAATGGAAAACCAATTTTCTTTGTAAACTTTCACCCAAATCACAATTAAAAAAAAAAAAAATCCTTGGAGACATTTCAGATGCTCTCAGAGTGTAAAGAGAAGAGAGAACAATGTACATATGACAGGACTGATGTCCAGGGGCTGCATTGCCTCCCTGAGGCTAAAGGGGAAGATTGCTATGAATAAGGAATCAGTCAGGTAGGGACTTAGAGATTTTCTATGTTATTTAAGAAGGTGGCATCTTATTATACACATTTTGAGACCTGATATACTTTTAGGGCATTGGTTGAGAAGAGACTGTATAGTTAACTCTTCAGCAACATGAAATTCCTTTCGCTACTCTGCTTATTTTCCAGGATTTCAGCTGGAAACGTACAGGGCCCACCTTGATGGGCACAGATCCTTCAGATTTTCATTATGTTCAATTCAGTAGTTCTCATCCTTGGCTAGATATCAGAGTCATCTATGTTGTTAGTTGCCATTGAGTCAATTCCAACTCATGGCAACACTGTATGTGCAAAGTAGAACTGCTCCATCCATAGGGTTTTCAAGAATGTGGCCTTTTGGAAGCAGATCACCAATCCTCTTTTCTGAGACATTTCTGTGTGTGTTTGAACCACAACCTTTCAGCAAGTAGTGTAGTGCTTAACCATTGGTACCACCTGGAGTCACTGGGGAGTTCAAAATACTGATATCAAAGCTCAATCCAGAAATTCTGACCTTGTGGGGCTAGACAAGGTCTAAGAATTCATTGTGATTCTCACATCTGGCCAGGATTGAGTACCCTAGGACTGGTAGAGGTTGTTATGTCACCTGTGATGTGGCAGTGGGGTCTATGGCTTCCATTTACAATGATGATCTCTTGCTGATGGTCATGCCGATGATCACAGGCTGAGCCAAACATTATTGACTTTACATATGTTTGAAGAATTGAACAAAATAAAAATAAGTAGGTTTCTATTTAGTGTACCTTTCAAAATCTAAAAACAAATCCATGAGCAACATACAGTGTTAGCCAAGATGCAGTAAACCAGCTATACCCTATTTCTCTCACTGATTACAACTGAAAACTCTGAACAAAATAGATTAAGTTTTTGTATTTGTTTGTTTTTCTCTCCTCTGTCTCCCAGATTTGGCCTGTTTGCTGGCTGGTTTGGGAAACTGCATATGGGCACAGACTTGAAACAGTGTAGGAAACTAAAACTGAGAGAGCCCAACTTTCTGGGCAGAGTTACTAGGAAAGAGGGTCTCTAATAGCAGAGGTTGTTAGTTGTTGAATCAGCTTCAAATCATGGCAACCTAATGTATAACAGAACAAAATTTTGCCTGGTCCTGTGTCATATTCATGATTGTTGGCATGTTTAAGTCTATTGTTGAAGCTACTTTGTAGTGCCATCCAACCTAGGGGCTATTTTAGACATATTCTGCTGTGATCCACAATCATTGGTCAGTTTTCAAAAGTAGTTCTCCAGGCCTTTCTTCCTAGCCTGTCTTAGTCAGGAAGCTTCTTGAGGTAACCTTACTGGTATTTGAAATACCAGTACCATAGCTTCTAGCATCGCAGCAACACACAGGCCACTACAGTGTGACAAACTAACAAGTGGGTGGTGGGACAGCAGGAGAGTATGGAGGAAATCTTGAAGAGGAGAGAACTGAAAAGGGGATCTCCTAATTCTGTGTCTGAACCAACACAAGTCCCAAGCTCAAAAAGGATCTCCTACATAGATCCCCTTCCAAGTGGATAACAGTGGTAGCCAGGCACCATCTAGTTCTTCTAGTCTCATAGTAGTATAGGCTGCAGGTCGGATGGTGTACCAGTCGCTGGGACTAATTGTTTCCATGAATTTTTGGTCTTCATTCTTCTTTGCTCTGGATGAGGAGAGACCCATTGTTGCATCTAGATGGCAGCTTCCTAGCTTTTAAGATCCCAGTCGCTACTCACCAAGGTAGGAGGTTTGCTGGTCTGATAGAGCCTGGTGGAACCACTGAGACTATGGCCCCTAGCTGCCCTTTAGGTCTGGAATTGAACCCACACCTGTGGTTTCCAGCCAAACAAAATACAGGCATATGACTTGAACATTTACCTCAAGTAGATACACTCCTTGGAGAGAACAATCATGGGAGAAAGAAGGGCTGCTTATGCACAGGGAGACAGCTCAGGGGACAGGAGTGTATGGAGGGATGGACACTGGGAAGAGATAACTATGGGGAGGAAGTGGGAGGGGAGCTGTTGCATTGTGGTAAACTGTGGTCAATGACATGAGACAAAGTGTACATGAACTGCTGTATGGAAAGTGAATTTGCTCTGTAAATCTTCACCCAAATCACAATTTAAAAAAATAAAAAAAAAAAAAAAGGAAGAAAAAAACAAACAACAACAAAAAAAAATAGTCCCAAGCTCACTATAAACTGTGTGTGTATAGGACACACCTAAAGAACCATAGGAAAGGATTTGAGGACTAAACTACAGTATAAACCATGGCCCAAGTGCCAGATTAATCCCTGAAATTCTCATGTAAGAGGCCGACCTGAACAGCATAGCAAAGGCAGCAAGACTTTTGAAACTAAACTGATGCTAGGACTATGTCCTAAAGAAGATGAGACAGAGTTTGTAGTACAAACCTAAATAGGTTGATTGCCTGATAAAAGACAAACAAAATTCAGTATTTCTCTAGAATGTTAAACCATAAAATGTCTGAGATACAGTCCAAAATTATTCAAGACACAGAGAAGCAAGAAAATCTGAACAATTCTCAAAGGAAAAGATAATCAACAGATGTCAACCCTGAGATGACCCAGATTTTCAAGTGACTATTATAACCATGTTTCATAAACTAAAGGTGGATACTTTTGAAATATATTGAAATATAGCAACTCTTGGCAGAGAAATATAAACTACAAAAAAAATCAACAGAAATTTTAGAACTGAAAAATACCAGTTGTTGTTGTTGTTATGTGCCGTCGAGTCGAACCCAACTCATAGCAACCCCTCCTTGGGTTTCTGAGGCAGTATCACTATGGAAGTACATTGCCCCATCTTTCTTCTGAGGAATGGCTGGTGGGTTTGAACCGCCAGCCTTCTGGTGAGCAGTAAAGTGCCTTAACCACATGCTACCAGAGCTCCCAAAAATACCAGTATCTGAAATAAAAAATTTACCAAATGGACTTAACAGCAAAATGGATATAACAGAGGAAGAATCAGTGAATTTTAAGATAGATCAACAGAAATTAACCTGAGTACACCAGGAAACAAAATGCTAAAAAAATGAACAAAGCCTTGGAGATCTTTACAACATAAAAAATACTGACATTCAAGCCACTGGAGTCATTGAACAAGAGGAAAAAGAGCTTTCTGCACACAAAAAGTTGAAGTAATATTAGAAAATGTCTCCTTTTCATAAAAGATAGAAATGTACTGATTCAAGGAGGTAGAAAACCCAGCCAGGAGAAACACAAAGAAAAACCATGCCCTGACATATCATAAACAAACTGTTGAAAACTAAAGATAAAGGGGGAAATCTTGAATGCAATCAGAGCAAAAGTGACATGTTGTATATAGGGGTACAATAATTTGAACAACTGTGGATTTCTCATTAAAAAAACTATAGAGTCTAGAAGACAGAGAAACAACATCTCTAACATTCTGAAATAAAAGACATTTATATTCAGTGAAAAAACCTTTAGGACTGAAAGTAAAACTAAAGACATTTTCAGATGAAAGAAAATGAAGAGTATTTTTCCCCCAGCAGAATTGTTTTAAAGAATTGCTGAAGTTGGCTCTTCAGACTAAAAGGAGATTGTAAAGGGATGTGGGTCTTCAAGAAAGAATGAAGAAAAAAAAATAATGAAGGAAGAACAACAAATTGTAAAATATCTGTGTAAATTATAGACTATTTTTCACCTTTAACATGTGTATGACTGTTGGGACCCAAAATTAGGACATCAGAGCATGCCCAATGTATATAAATGTAATACATATAAAAACTATAATAAAGCATGTGGATAAAGATACCTATATGGTTGTAGAGCTTCCATATTTTACTTGAAGTGGTAAGATAGTAACTTAAAGTAGGGAAATTACCAGGGATGAATATGGACACTATACATGATAAAAGGATTAGTTCATGAAAAAGATGTAAGTTTTAAATGTGCTTGCTTCTAACAATAGGGCTTCTAAATAGAAATATCAAAAGCTGATAGAAATGAACCCAGAAATAGATAAATCTATAATATTGCGTAGATACATCACCACTGCTCTCTCAGTAATTAATAGAACAAGTTGATTGAAAATCATCAGATATGGGGAACCTGAATAACACTACTAACCAACATGTCTCGCTTGGCATTTATAGAGCACTCCACCAAACGTGACTCAACAGCACATAACAACAAATAACAACAACAACCACCACCAAACAAGAGCAAAATATACATTATTTTCAAGTGCACATGGAACCTTCACCAAGATAGGTCATATTCTGAGCTATAAAATAAACTATAACAACTTCAAAAGAATTGAAATCCTGCAAAGCATATTCTCTGACCATAACAAAATTAAACTAAAAATCACTGATAGAAAGGTATCAGGAAATATCCCCAAATATTTAGAAATTAAACAGCATACTTCTAAATAACTCATGGACCAAAGAAGACATCCCAAAGGAAATTAAGTATTTTGAAGTAAATGAAAATTAAACTATAATATTTTAAATTGGTGGTATGCAACTAAAATAATGCTTAGAGGGAAATTATAACATTTAATGCTTATATTAGAAAAGAAGAAAAGTCTAAACCAATCTGAGTTTCCATCGTAAGAAACTAGAAAAAGAGGAGCAAATTAAACCCATTTAGAAGTAAGCAGAAGAAAGAAAATAATAAAGACAAGACAGAAACCAAGGAAATTAAAAACAGAAAAACAAAGAAAATTGATGAAACCAAAATCTGGTTGTTTGAAAAGAAAAATAAAATTGATAAACCTATACCCAGACTGCCACCACTCATCTGTCAGTTTGTCATACTGTGGTGGCTTGCGTGTTGCTATGAGGCTGGAGACTATACCACTGGTAGGTAGTCTCAAATACCAGTAGGGTCACGTATGGTAGACAGGCTTCAGTGAAACTTCCAGACTAAGACAGACATGGAGGAAGGAAGGGGCCATCCCCCTCTCAAAGAATTGGCCAGTGAAAACATTGTGAATAGTAGTGAAACACTGTCTGATATATTACTAAAAAACTTTATGAATAGCCCTGAAACATTGTCTGATGTAGTGCCAGAAAATGAGCCCCTCAGGTCAGAAGACTCAAAATATGAGTGGGGAAGAGCTGCCTCCTCAGAGTAGAGTAAACCTTAATGATGTGGATAGAGTAAAGCTTTCGAGACCTCCATTTGCTGATGTGGCGTGACTCAAAATGGGAAGAAACAATTGCAAACATCCATTAATAATCAGAACATGGAGTGTATGAAGTATGAATCTAGGAAAATTGGAAGTTGTCAGAAATAAATTAGAATGCATAAAGATTGATGTCCTTGGTATTAGTGATCTACTTCCATAGTGATACTGCCTCGGAAACCCAAGGAGAAGTCACTATGAGTTGGGTCCGACTCAACGGCACATAACAACAACAACAATGAGCTGAAATGGACTGGTTTTGGCCATTTTGAATCAGACAACCATATGATCTACTATGCCAGGAATGACAAATTGAAGAGGAATGGCATGGTATTCACTGTCACAAAGAATGTTTCAAGATCTATCTTGAAGTACAGTGCTGTCAGTGAGAGGATAATATCCATATGCTTCCAAGGAAGACCAGTTAATGCTACTATTATGCAAACTTACACATCAACCACCAAAGCCAAAGATGAGAAAATTGAAGATTTTCACCAACTTCTGCAGTCTGAAATTGACCAAACATACAATCAAGATGTGTTGATTATTAGTGGTTACTGGAATGCAAAAGTTGGAAATAAAGAAGAATCACTCACTGGTAGCTGGAAAATATGGCCTTGGTGATAGAAGTGTTGCTGGAGATTCCATAATAGAATTTTGCAAGACCAATGACTTGGTGGGTTTGAACTGCCAACCTTCTAGTTAGCAGTCAAATGCCTTAGGCACTAATATATCAATATCTGCAGCCAAAACAAGGCCAGGGGCTGACTGTGGAACACACTATCAACTGCTTATATGCAAGTTCAAGTTGAAGTTGAAGACAATTAAAACAAGTCCACAAGAGCCAAAATATGACCTTGATTATATCCCTCCTGAATTTAGAGACCATCTAAAGAATAGATTTGAAGCATTGAACATCAGTGACTGAAAACCAGAGGAATTGTGGGATGACATCATAGACATCATCCATGAAGAAAGCCAAAGGTCATTAAAAAGACAGAAAAGGAAGAAAAGACCCAATGTCAGAAGAGACTCTGAAACTTGCTCTTGAGCAGAAAGTAGCTAAAGCAAATGAAAGGAATGACAAGATAAAAGAGCTGAACAGAAGATTTCAAAGAGCAGCTTGGAAAGACAAAGTCAGTTAGTATAATAAAATGTGCAAAGACCTGGAGCTAGAAACCAAAAGGGAAGAACGCGCTTGACATTTCTCAAGGTGAAAGAGCTGAAGAAAAAATTCAAGCCTCGAATTGCAATATTGAAAGGTTCTATGGGCAATATACTGAATGACGCAGGAAACATCACAAGAAGATGGAAGAAATACACAGAGTCACTGTGTCAAAAAGAATTGGTCAATGTTCATCCATTTCAGGAGGTGTCATGTTCTCAAGAACCAATGGTATTGAGGGAAGAAGTTGAAGATGCACTGAAGGACTTGGCAAAGAACAAGGTTCCAGGAATTGACAGAATACCCATTGAGATATTTCAACAAACAGATGCTGTGCTGGAGGCACTCACTCATCTATGCCAAGAAATTTGGAAGATAGCTACCTGGCCATCTTACTGGAAGAGATCCATATTTGTACCCATTCCAAAGAAAGGTGATCCAACAGAATGAAAATTATCAGTCTAGTGACTTAGTGCCTAAGGCATTTGACTGCTAACTAGAAGGTTGGCAGTTCAAACCTACCAGCCACCGCTCGGAAGGAAGATTGGGCAATCTACTTCTGTAGTGATATCACCTCGGAAACCCAAGGAGGGGTCGCTATGAGTCAATCCAACTTGACGGCAGTGAGTTTGGTTTTTGTTTTTTAATCATAATATCGCACACAAGTAAAATCTTGCTGAAGATAATTAAGTACATGTTGCAGCAGTATATTGACAGAGAACTTCTAGAAATGCAACCTGGATTCAGAAGAGGATGTGGAATGAGGGATATCATTGCTGATGTTGGATGGATCTTAGTTGAAAGCAAAAAATACCAGAAAAATATTTACTTGTATTTTATTGACTATGCAAAAGCATTTGATTGTGTGGATCATAACAAATTTTGGATAACATTGAGAAGAATGGGAATTCTAGAACACATAATTGTACTCATGAGGAACCTGTGCATAGACCAGGAGGCTGTCATTTGAACAGAACAAGGGGATACTGCATAGTTTGAAATCAGGAAGGGAGTGCATCAGGGTTGTATCCTTTCACCATACTTATTCAATCTGTATGCTGAGCAAATAATCCAAGAAGCTGGACTATATGAAGCAGAGTGTGGCATCACAATTGGAGGAAGAGTCATTAACAACCTGTGATACGCAGATGATACTACCTTGTTTGCTGTAAGGGAGGATGACTTGAAGCACTTACTAATGAAGATTAAATACTATAGTTTTTAATGGATTACACCTCAACATAAAGAAAACAAAAGTCCTCACAAACGGACCAGTCAGCAGCATCATGATAAATGGAGAAAAGATTGAAGTTGTCAGAAATTTCATATCACTTGGGTCCACAATCAACACCTATGGAAGCAGCAGTCAAGAAATCAGACGACTTTTTGCAGTGGGCAAATCTGGTGCAAATGACATCTTTCAAGTGCTGAAGAGCAAAGATGTCTCTTTGAAGATTAAAGTGAGCCTAACCCAAGCCATGGTGTTTTCAGTAGCCTCATATGGATGTGAAAGCTGGACATTGAATAAGGAAGACCAAAGAAGATTTGATGCTTTTGAGCTGTGGTGTTGGTGAAGAATACTGAAAGTACAGTGGACTACCAAAAGAACTAACAAATCTGTCTTGGAAAAAGTGCAGCCAGAATATTTCTTGGAAGTGAGAATGACCAGACTTTGTGTCACCAGTTTTTGGTCATGTTGTCAGGAAGGACCATTCCCTGGAGAAGGATATCATGCTTGTTAAAGTGGAGGGTCAACAAAAGAGGAGAAGGCCCTCAATGAGATGGATGACACGATGGTTCAAAGATGGGTCCAGGTATAGCATGGATTGTGAAGCTGGCACAGGACTGGGCAATGTTTTGTTCTGTTGTACATAAGGTCATTATGAGTTGGAGCCAAGTCAACGGTACCTAACAAAAACAACATAGCCAGACTGAGCAAGAGAAAAAAATAATAGAAGCTGTAGATTACTAATATCAGGAGTGAAAAAGGAGGCATCACTGCAGGCCTTACAGACATTAAAAGGAATTGTTCTTGTTGTTAGAAGTCATCGAGTTGATTCCTGCTGCTTCATAGAGTTTTCAAGGCTGTGTGGCCTTTTGGAAGCAGATCACCTGGCCTGTCTTCAGAGGCAGTTAGTACAAGAATTCTATGAGCAACATTATGCCAAGAGAATTTACAACTTAGGTGAAATGGACTAATCATTTAAGGATACAAACAACAGAAACTCATTCAAGAAGAAATAACCTGAATTTTCCTATATCTACCAGAGAAGTTGAATTTGTGGTTAAAATCCTTTTTAAAAAGAAAATTCCAGGCTCAGGTGTGTGAAGTAGTTAATTCTACCAAATTTTTAAGAAAGAAATAATACCCATTCTCCACAAACTTCTTCAGAAAATAGAAGAGGCAGGAATACTTCCAGATACAGTTAATGAGGCCAGCATTATTCTCATGTGAGAAGTAAAGATATCACAAGTAAAAATACTTACCAAGATGACCAATATCTTTGATTGATATAGATGCAAAATATACTCAACAACATATTAGCAAAGTGAATCTAGCAGTATCTAAGAAGATACATAATGGCCAAGTGGGTTATCCCAGGAATGTAAGGCTGTATCAGATTATAAAATAAATAACCTATGTATTCCACTATGTGTTGTTATGTGCCGTTGAGCTGGACCTGACTTATAGCAACCCCTCCTTGGGTTTCCAAGGCAGTATCGCTACAAAGTAGATTGCCCCACCTTCCTTCTGAGGAGTGGCTGGTGGGTTTGAACCACCAGCCTTCTGGTTAGCAGTCAATGCCTTAGGCACTACTATGCTACCAGATAATAGAGGAGGAAAATCACAGAAGTATCTGAATAGGTGTAGAAAACCAATTAGAGAAAATTCAACATCCATTCATGTTTAAAAAAAAAAAAAAAACTATCATAAAAATAGAAACAGAAGGAAACTTCCTCAGCCTGAAAGGTGGAATATACAAAAAAATTTACAACTAACTTCACCCTTACTGATTTGAAACCAAATGCTTTCTGCCTAAGATCAGGAGCAAGGCATGGTGTTGTGGCTTTTATCATTTCTACCAACATCATACAGGAAGTTCTGGCCAGTGCAATAAGGCAAGCAAAAGAAGTAAAAAGTAAATCAGTTTCAAAGGAATGAATAAAACTGTCTTTATTTTCAGATTATATCATTGTTTACAAAATCCCCTGGCATCTACAAAAGGCTTCTAAAACTAAATAATGAGTTTAGAAGTTTAATATGCAATAATTAGTTACATTTCTGTATTATACCAATAAATGTAAAAAAGTATCATTTATAGTAGCAGCCCCCAAAATGAAATACATGTAATTCTAAAAAAAAATTATACCATGTAGGTATGCTGAAAATTCCAAAACACTGATGAGAGAAATCAAAGAAGACCGAAATTAATGTGGGGGGAACTCCCCATTGTCGAGTTGGTCCTGACACATAGCAACCCCTCCTTGGGTTTCCAAGGTGGTGTCTCTATGGAAGTAGATTGCCTAGCCTTCCTTCCAAAGAGGAGCTGGTGGGTTTGAACCACCAGCCTTCTGGTTAGCAGTCAAATGCCTTAGGCACTACACCACCAGAGCATACATTGGAAGACTCAATATTGTTAAGATGTTGATCTATAGATTCAATATAATCCAGATATAATTCTCAACAGGATATTTTATAGATACCAATAAGCTGATTCTAAAATATATATGGAAAGGCAAAAGAACTTGAATAGCCACAGATCTAAGGTAAAAATACATTCTGAAGAATTCCCAGAGATGAAGAACAAAGGACTCCTAACTTTGAGAGTAAAATACTCATAATACTTATGGTTTTAATTTATTAAAAACATGAAAATAACAAGACAGCCAGAAGTGTATGTTTTTCCCCTCCTCTGGTTTTATGGTTGTCTTCTTTGGGATGACAGATTTGCCTTGCCACTGAGGATGGACCTTAGTATAAGGATTTGACAGGTACAGAGGGATACCCTTTTTCAAGCACATTGAGAAGAAGGGCAGTGCTTGTAATGTTTTGCATTGTTTAAGTGCCACCTTATATGGGACTTTGCCTCCCCGCTAATGTCATGCAGGGGCAGAGATTGACTTTGGTGATCCAGTTCTATTTCCAGTTCTTATGTGAGAGCATTAACTTCTTACTGCTAAGGGTAACTAATAAGAACACCAAATATCTGTTGACTTAGTACCTACAGTCATTATATTCCTGTCAACTGTGGCTTTAACACTGGTTTTGGAAGTGGATTACATTATGGGATAGTGAAAATACAGCTTCTAGAGACTTGCTATTGATAAAGGTCTGACAGCAGATTTTAATTGTATAAGTGCCATACAAATAAGGCAAACAGGCATACCTCATTTTATTGTGCTTCACAGATACTGCATTTTTATTTTTATTTTTTTTAACAAATGGAAGGTTTGTGGCAACCCTGCATCAAGCAAGCCTATTGGCACCATTTTTCCAACAGCATGTGCTCACTTCATGTTTCTTTGTCACATTTTGGTAATTCTCATATTTCATACTTTTTCATAATGATATTTACACACTTAATAGAGGATAGTATAGCATAAACATAACTTTTATATACACTGGGAAACCCAAAAATTTCTGTGACTCATTTTATTGCACTATTATTTATTGCAGTGGTCTGGAATGAACCTGCAGTATCTCTGAGGTATGCCTGTAAGCCTTTTGCTCATTTTGAGATGAGGATGTAGAGGGACATATATCATGGCACACTGAAAGCCAAGATGGAACAAACAAGGCTCCTCTCCAAGGGCTGTCCTAGAGGGTGCCATGTCCACCATTCACCCCTCTGCGGAAATGTCCCTCCACAGATGTGACTGCCTGAAGCTTTGTATGACTGCAGAAGTCTTACACTCCACAGCACTTGTCATTTTATGTATTATTTGCCTATGGAAGTAACATATTCAGAAAGGAAGAAAGGAGGGAAGCAGATACCATTATCCCATCAGTCAAACACCACCACTGCCACCACCACCAGTTGTCATCAAGTTAATTCTCACTCATGGTTGACCCCATGTATGTCAGAGTAGAGCTGTGTTCCATAGGGTTTTCAGTGGCTGATTTTCAGGAAGTAGATCACCAGGCCTTTCTTCTGAGGTACTTCTGGATGGACTTGAACCTCCAACCTTTCAGTTAGCAGCCAAGCATGTTAACCATTTGCACCACCAGGGGACTCTCACTCAAAGGCAAACTTTGTTACTATTTTAATATATTTCTTCAAAACTTGTGTATATTTGTTTATTAAATTACAAGCAAAATGCTTATTCAGGGACTTTGGAATGCTTCAGGAACTGATTATGCAGGTGTATTTCAGGACTATTTATACAGAATTGTTTATAGTCAAACCAACTAAATTATATTTGAAAGGAACAAAAAAAAATGTTATCTTTATAACACGTGAGACCAGATTGAGTGGCGGCAGCAATTTGGCTGAGTCCATATCGCATGCATATGATCTGTTAACTCACTCAGCCTGTATTGTGTTCATCGAATAGCCATTTTTCATCTTTACTCTGTTATATTATTGTCTCTGCTAAGACCCACATAATGTTGTTTTTCCTCTGCCAAAGGAAAGCACAGTTCAGAATAAGGACACTGGCACTCTTGATTGTTGACAATGAGCCTTTCTTCCCAACATCTCATTAGGATGTTTTAGGACGAAAGTGATGAGCCTGGCATCAGGGTGTATTTTCTATTGATGTGTTCACTGTTATGGAATTAATTGAGGCTGGATGCAGCACCTCATTTTCTTGGTGTAGCAGGGAACCATGCTTCTCCTGTCCATTTGAATTGCTTTCCAGATGGTCTGTTGTGAAGGATTTATCTTTCATATGATTAATCAGAAGAAAAGAAGTGTAATATGTTTGCTGGCATGCTCTGTGATGCAAAACCTCCCAGCCCCCACTGCAGGGACAGTTAACTCTCCTTGGCCACATTCTTGAGCTCATCTGAGGACTTAGACCTTGAGTTATTACTGCATACACTAAAGATAGTTTTAAGGGGTCCAGGATAAAGTACTAGGAAGGGAGGACCTTCCCTAAGTATATTCTTAGGGAAACGTGATGGCATTATTTATTACACAAAAGTAGGATATTTAATAGGAGAATGGTCATTATTGCTGTTAGCTGTTGTCAAGTCAGCCCCTCAACTCAAGGTTATCCCGATCACAATGAGGTCGGACTATTGTGATCTCTTAAGGTTTTCATTAAATGATTTTTGGTAGTAGATCACCAGGCCTTTCTTCCTAGTTCACCTTAGTCTGGACCTGTTCAGCATCATAGCAACCTTCAAGTCTTCACTGATAAGATGGATGGTGGCTGAGCAGGAGGTGCACTTGCTGGAAATCAAACTTGGGTCTCCTCCATCCCCCCCAAAAAAAAACACACCCACTGCCGTCCAGTCACATCTGACTCATAGCGACCCCTCCTTGTGTTTCCGAGGCAGTATCACTACAGAAGTAGATTGCCCAATCTTCCGAGGAGTGCCTGATGGGTTTGAACCACCAGGCTTCTGGTTAGCAGTCAAATGCCTTAGGCACTACGCAACCAGAGCATAGAAGGTGAGAATTCAACCACTGAACCACCACTGCCCTCCTGTCTTGTCAGCTCGGGAAAGTTATGTGGTTATTAAAATGATACCTGTGGAGAGTTTCTAGTGCTCATCGTATTATGTTAAGAAAAAAGAGAACATAGCTTTATAGCAAAGTGTGAACCATGTGAAGGAGACACACAGAAATAAGACTAGAAAGAAATATATCAGCATTAACAGTGGCCATTTATGGAAGGAGCAGCTTTGAGTGGCTTCCATTATTCTCTATATTTCCTCTTAAAAATACCTAACAGAAAAGATTGTCATCCTTATCCCCAGGAAGTAGTGTACCTTCCTGAGTACAAAAATCTGCCCATATCAATGAGACAAATTATGTGCTAAATTCTTCACTTTGCAAGGGCTCACTCCCAATTCAGGGAGTTAGTCTCTTCACACCCTCCTACACGACAGCTGCATCCTCATAACAGTCACACTTAGGAAGGAACAATCCCTTGAAGCAGTTGCAGGTCTTTTCTTCATACTGCTGTTTATGAGTTTGCTGGACTTTGCCTCCTGTGAGGGGGTGGTAGGGGCTGTGCGGTACTTCACTTCCTGGACTAAATGGCTTCCTGGGAAAGTCACTTGTAAACTGAGGCATTGTAAATAGATCCTTCATCATTTTTTTTCAAACTCCTTGAATGCAACTATGGAGTACAGTTGTACTATGATACACATGGAGTTGCCATGAACTGGAATTGACTCAACAGCATCTGGTTTTCATTCTTCCTACATTTTTTGCCCTCCCTTCTTTCTCTCCTCCCCTTTAGACACATCTGTATCTTACCTGATCCTGGGAAGGATTTGTTCTCTGAACAACCTCTGTTCCATCGGGTGGCCCTGCCTTTGCCCCTGGGCCCAAGAGTAGAGGGATCCCCAGCCCCAGAACAGGGAGAGAAGGTTTAATACAGGATGGGCTTGAGCATCTCAGGAAGGTCCTTGTAGTTCCTGGAAGGCAGGTTGAATCCATTCTCTAGGCAGTGGGAAATTTCTAGACACCTGCAGCATCTATTTTGAGCAGAGTTTCAAGTGCAGTCCTAGGGCCACCAACGTCAGAACCATTTGTAGTACTAGGCCTGACCTTTGGTCATGGACTTGGGATCTGGGCTCCATGACTCTGCACATTTCCCAGATAGGCCTGTTGTTGTTGTTGTTGTTATGTGCCATCGAGTAGGCCTATGTCCACCAAAATGAGTGAACCATTGAGTTGGGGGAGCACCTCTTGGCCTTTCACAAGGATCTCTCCCCTTTTTACAGTCCAACCTACCCCAAACCAAATCCATCTCCATCAAATTGATACTGACTCATAATGAACCCATGTATTACAGAACTTCCCCATTGTCTTGGCTGTGATCTTTATAGAACCAGATTGCTAGGCCTTTCTTGCACTGAGTTGCTGGGTAGATTTGCACAACCTATCTTCCAGCTGAGCCCAAGCTATTTGCCCCACTCAGGGACCTACATTCCTACCTAAAGCCCTTACTGTCAAGTTGATTTTGAGTCACAGCAATCCTATAGGACAGAGTAAAACTGCCCTATCGGGTTTGCAAGGCTGTAATATTTGCATAAGCAAACTGACACATCTTTCTTCTGCAGAGTGGCTGGTAGGTTCAAAAGTACAGCTGAGCACTTTTACCATTGCACCAAGTCTCCCTCATTCCCCTATTGATTCACCTAAAATCCTATTGCAGATATGCTCACTGTGCACTCAGTCAGTGTCAATGTTATCCAACAGAAGTCACTCCCATCTACCTACTATTGGCAGAGTTCCATTTCTGAGACACGTACTTGATCAGACATTCCCCCACTTAAAATTCCATTTAAAGTTTTCCTTATTTGCCTGTTAAGCAGTTTGAAAATCTGACACTTACAATCATGCCTGTGTTGGTTACTTTCTCTTTAACCCATTTCAAAACCCTGCCAGGCAGGTGCTTCATTTCTAGTTCTTGAAGAGAGGGCATACCTCCATTAAATGTCTTTCCTGAGACCTCATAGTGAATGGAGGTTTGAATTTAATCAAGGACCTTCCATCTCATCTTAAACAGGAAGGCTCTTTGTCTTGCCTGAGCAGTGCTGGTCAGTTTAACTGTAATTTCTGCAGAGGATATAGACCTGCACTGTCTTCCTGTAGCCTGCCATGTTTCTGCTCCTTTTGTGGCATTGGAGAGACTTGGACCAGAAGCTCTGTGCAGTTGAATGCTAGAAAACTAGAAAAGAGCTGTTGTTAGCCAACTACCAACATTGTATTTAAGGGTGAAAACTTTGAAAAACAAGGGCATTCACAGTGCCCACTTGAGCCTAGGCAAAAAGAAAAATCAGTAACACCAATTCTCTCTCTTTTCTTTTTTTTTTTTTTAAGTGATGTTTTGTTCATCATGAATTTTTACATTAATTTTGTTTTAAAAAATATTGTATTTCAACCACATACACTCACACACAAGTCTAAGAATAAAACTTAGGTTTGCTTCCCAGTCATTGTACCTAATGTGCACCCACCATCCACCTGTCAGCTGAGGGTTATAATATTGCTATGAAGCCTTTAGCAGAACTTCCAAACTCAGATAGGCTAAGAAGAAAGGCCTAGTAATAATCTGTTTTTGAAAATTAGCCAGTGAAAACTCTGTGATCACAATGGTCTGATCCTCAACTGATCTTGGGGGATGGCGCCTAACTGGGCAGCACTTTGTTCTGTTGTGCATGGTGTTGCCATGAGTTGGGGGCTGATTTGATGTCAGCTAACAACAACAGCATAGCTATGATGAAAACCACAGTGCTGTTGAGAGATATTTAATACTTGAATACATGGGGAGACATTTCTTGGTGAAAAGACTCAATATTGTAAATATGAAAAATTTCTCAAAGATAATCTGTAATTTCAGGCTATCCCTGTCAAAATCTCAGTGAATTGGGGGAATTTTGATATAGTAATTCCTAAGTTACTTGGAAAATAAATATGTAAAGGTAGCTAGGAAAGATCTAAAGATAAGAATAATGAGGGAGAACTTGCCTTATTATGTATTTAAGTACACTCTAAAGTCATAGTAATTAAAATGGCATGGTACTGTTGCTGGGCAGATTGAGATGATGTAGACTAGAAAGTCCAGAAACAGACCTAAGTTTATTTAAGAATTTAGTGTATGACATGGAGGGAGACATATCATTGTGGTTTGCCTGAGTCTTAGTAGTTTCCCAAGTCATAGGACTTTCTGTGCTAAAACCAGCATAGCTGGGCAATAATAGCAAAGTTCAACAGGACAGAAAATAACAAATGCTGGTGAGGTAGCGGAGAAATTGGAACTCTTGTGCACTGCTGGTGGGATTGTAAAATGGTACAACCATTGTGGCAATTGGTATGGCGTTTTCCTTAAAAAACTGAAAATAGAAATACCAATTGACCCAGCAATTCCATTACTAGTTATATATCCTAAAGAGGTGAGAGGCAGGACATGAACAGACATATGCACACCTTTGTTCATTGCAGCACAATTCACTATCACAAAGAGATGGAAACAACCTAAATGCCCATCAATGGATGAATGGATAACCAAATTATGGTTTCTTACAATGGAATTCTGTGGTACATCAAAGAACAATGAAGCATACGTGAATCATCTCACAACATGGATGAGCCTAGGGGACATTATGCTGAGTAAAATAAGTCAATTGCAGAAGGACCAATATTGTATGAGCTCATTACTATAAAAAGACAAAGAAGGGTCTGCTTAAGGAAGGGAACTCCATGTGAATGATCAGAATTCCCAGGTGTATAGTAGAGTTGACAAGGGGCAAGGTTATGGTCATTGCTTGGTCACAGCCAGCTACCCAGAGGGACCGAGTAGTTGATCCTGTGGGCTTGGGACCAT
>NW_006922196.1:225739-242871 GCF_000298275.1 Orycteropus afer afer
GGTAGGAGAGGGATTAATTTCAGGCCAGTTGGGGGCCACACGCTGAGTTGGGTAAGGGGAGGGATGGAATGGAAAGAGTCTGTGACCACCATGATGATACTAGGGAAAGGGAGGACACCAAATTCTGCACATAAAGTATAGATGACAGAGGCTAATACCAGTATACCCACAATACTACATTCCATTAACACCAAACACCACACTACAGATTAACACATAAATATAAGATCAGATGAGGGTCAGTGAACAGGATTATACTCTGACCAAGGATAGATTCAGCTGAGGCTAATTTTGCAGAGATACCAGTGATACAAAATACCTGTAATCCTTACAGAAACAACAGAAGGCAGACATAGAGCAATCCCTCATAGATAGCCAGGCACTATGGGAGAGAGATCCAACAGATCCACAACTTAGGACCATAGTATTGGGTGAGAGCAGACTCAATTGGCACAATAAAATACATAAAAATCTTGTTGCACAACCTACATTGGTGAGTGGTAACTGGAGTCTTAAAAGCTTCCTAGTGGCCATCTAAGATACAGCTAATGGTCTCCTATCATTGGAAGTGAAGAAGAGTGCAACAACAACAACAACAAAAAAGGACATTTGGAAGCAATCAGCCCTAGGATATGATGGACCTGAAGACCAGAAGAACTAGATGGTGCCCAGCTACCAATGCCAACCACTCAGGAAGGGATCAAAACTGGAGATACTGGATAGTGTGGGAGGAAAAACATGGAACAAAATCCAAAAACAATAATGACCAGAATTACTGGTCAGATGGAGTCTGGTGGGACCCCCAAAACTATGGCCCTGGGATACACTTTGGGCCTGGAATAAAACTTACTCCCAAGGGCTGACTTTTAGCTCAACAGTAAATACAATGTATCCACACACCACTAACCCAGGGAAATGCACCCACATACTCTTTGTGGATGCATTCCCTTGAAGCAGTCGACCATGGGACACCAGAGGGGAAACATTCACACGGAGGAAATGCAGAACACACAGGAGTGCATAACTATGAGGGGTGTGGGGGGAGTGGTTACTGGGCAGGGAGGGGAGGAGAGTGGGTTAGGGCTGGGGATGGTAATTGAGGAGTGAAACCAAATGTACATGAAATGTTGAATGTAAAACAAACTCTGCTCTGTAAACTTGCACCTAAAGCACAATAAAAAAATAATTTTTAAAAAAGAAGAAATAGAGGGAAGCTTCCTTTAACTTAGGAATCTCTAGGTGGTACAAATGGTTAATGTGTTAGGCTACTAATTGAAAGGTTGGAGGTTTGAGTCCACCCAAAGGCACCTTGGAAGAAAGGCTCAGTGATCTACATCTGAAAAATCAGGCCTTGAAAACCCTGTGGCACACAGTTCTATTCTAACACACATGGGGTCTCCCTGAGTTAGAATCTATTCAACAACAACTGATACTGGTCCTTTAACTAAAATGAGATTTGGAGACTTGATGTGGAAAGGACTAACCAAATGTATCCCAGGTAGGATTTTTTTAAAAATAAAAGATACCCAAATATATCATGATGAAATTTTAGAATTCTAAAACTCTGAAATCTTACAAATTTCAGACTAAAGGAATAGATTTTGTACCAAAATAAAAAGAATCCAATTAGTATTAAATTGTACATCTACAATGCTGTTAGCCAGAAGATAAGGGAAGGAAGTGTTTGCAGAATAATGTAAGTGATGGATGCAGTCCGAGAATCTTATACCCAACCAAGATATCATTCTGTGTGTGATCAAAACCATTTACAAACACAAAAGAATTACTTCCTGACTTAAGAAAATTAGTGTAAAAAATTCTAATAAAATAAAAATGAAATCATATAAAAACTTTAAAGAAAAAGAAATAGAAAAAGCACAGAAAGCAGTGGTAAGCAATGAAATGAGTATAGTCCAGATTAGATGGTTCCTGATAGTGTTGTACAGTTGGAGTGATCATTCGGGAATTATTTGAGGGCTTGGAGAGAACAGGAAACATAGGTTGACTGTAAGCTGCTGGTTCTGTTCTAGTTCTCCTACACAGTGTTTTAATTTTGGTATTTTAGTTTTTGAACACTCAGATAATTTATTAATAGCACCAGGGACTGTTCTATATTACTGAAATGAGTATATTTTAGTAATTTAGTGCTATCTTGGCCTGGAAAACAAACAAACAAACCCAAACCCATTGCTGTAAAGTTGATTACAACTCATGGTGATCCCATGTATAACAGAGTAGAACTGCTCCATAGGGTTTTCTTGGTTGTAATCTTTATGGGAGCGGATTGCCAGGACTTTCTTCTGTGAAACCACTGAGTGGTTATAACTGCCAAACTTTCAGATAACCCTCAGGCACTTTAATGATTTGCGTCACCACGAACCAAAAAACTAAACCTACCCCCATCAAGTCAATTCTGACTCATAGTGACCCTCATAGGGTTTCCGAGGCTGTAAATCTTTATAGAAGCATATTGATTGCCACATCTTTTTCCCACAGAGTGGCTGGTGAGTTTGAACCACCAGTGTTTTGGTTAGCAGCCTGATGCCTTAACCACAAAACTCAAAAATAAAACTCATCGTCAAGTCAGTTCTGACTCATGTTGATGTTGTTGTTAGGTACCGTCAAGTCATCTCCATCTCATAGCAACCTTATGTACAACAGAACAAAACACTGCCCAGTCCTGTGCCAAACTCATTATCCTTGCTATACCCAAGCCCATGGTTGCAGCCACTGTATCAGTCCACCTTGTTGAGGGCTTTGACTCTCGATTTTATGAAGCATGATATTCTTCTCCAGAGAATGGTCCCTTCTGACATGACCAAAGTAGGTAAGGTGAAGTCTGGCCATTCTTGCTTCCAAGGTTCAGCATCTTGGTAAGGTTACTGATACACACTGCCTGAGAGCCTCTTATGGAGTTACCACATACATACCACTCTGCTGTCAGCACCCTCTATGAAATGAGATCCTGTGCTGGCAGTGTGTGGCCCAGTCAGCAATCACATTTACACTTTGGGTATCTGGCATGGGCAGAATAATGATTTCCTTCTCAATTCTGTTGAGAATATTCATGATGCTGTAACTGTGGCCATCGGGTCTGGGTATTCATGACAAGCTGAATGCGATGCTGGAGGACACAGAGAGCAAGATCTCCCCAGAGGACAGGACTGAAGGAAGAGAATGTAAAGCAAGGCATGTTCTGAGCTCAGCCATGATGTCTTGAGAGTCACTGGCATTGCCACCTCCTTTCCCGTACCCTACTCCAATCTCTTAAAAAATATTCCTTCTATTCAAATGCTTACCGAGTTGTTTCCACCCTCTATTCTACTGTTTTAGTTTAAAATTTAATTTCTCATCTGAACTACTGGAATAATTTTTCCAATGTAATGACTCAGTTTTTAAAAACAGACTATAATGCAAACAGAAAGATATAGGTAATGCATATGCCCTTGGGTGGTATAAGTAGTTACAGTGCTTTGCTGCTAACTGAAAGGTTGGAGCTTCAAGTCTTCTTAGAGGTGCCTTGGAAGAAAGCCTTGGTGATCTACTTCCAAAAATTCAGCCATTGAAAACCCTATGGGGCGCAGTTCTACTCTGATGCACATGGAGTTGCCGTGAGTCAGAGTTCATTCAATGACAACTGGTTTATGTACAAGTACTATTTAAATAATAACACTAATACTCTGTAAACCACTCAGCTTAAGAAGTAAAGCATTATCCAAACTTCTGAACCTCGTTCATGCCCTTCCCCTGATTGTAGCCCCACTGTCTCTTACAGGACTGGAATAATCTTTTCATTATCTGTCTTCCTGCATCCAGCATTTTACCCTGTATTCACATATCTCTTCCACACTAGGCACAGATATATGGTGCTAAGAGGGAAATCCTATTGTGTGACTTGCCTTGTTTGTGGGGTAATGTGTACAGTGTAGGACATTAAGGTCTGCACAGTGCCCATGGTGCCAGAATATACCTTCTCTGAACTCCAGCTGCCACCTACCCTGGCTGTGCACCCCTCTGCTCCCTTCCCCTGTCCTTCCTCTATAAAACTTTCTCTGTGACCAGGGATTGATTTAGCTTCCATGCACCTGGTACCTTAGTGACCACTGATTTGGAGTTAGGAGGAGAGAGACCATTGTGCTCTGGGAGGATGGGGACAGCTTATAGAGGAGGGAGAACTTGGGTAGGCCTTAGAGGAAGCACAGAGATCTTTCTTTAAATTGCCTGTCTTTATGGTCTCTGAATTAAAGCTTCTTAATTTCTTTTGCTTTTTGTTTTTTGAAAGTAAATTTTTTATGGTCATTTGTATTGATCCTCTGTGTTACCCACACTGTGGGGTCATTTTAAGACGTGGCCATGATGACAACATGGTACTCACTTGGATGGCTGTTCTGGTGGTGTTTGACTGTGCTCTTTGAAATATTCCTCCTGCAGGGCCACCCTTTGAGGATGATGGCTGTGTGAACGCTGCTATGGCCAGCCAGAGGCGCCAGAGCACCGTGAGCAGCATGCTGGACCACAGGGTGAGACTGGGCCCTGCAGCGCCCCATAGCCCGGAACCTGAGAGTGAGGAGGCAGAGTTGCCCCTGGAAGAGTATGTGCCCACAGGCCTGGAGCTGGCTGCTCTGAGGCCTGAGAGCCCCCCACCTGCAGAGCAGGAGTGTACCGACCACAGCCCCGATGGGGATTCCAGCTCTGACTATGTCAACAACACCTCTGAGGAGGAGGACTATGATGAAGGCCTACCAGAGGAGGAGGAGGGCATCACCTACTACATTCGCTACTGCCCTGAGGATGACAGCTACCTGGAGGGCATGGACTGTAATGGGGAGGAGTACCTGGCTCATGGTAGTCCCCATGTGGAGACTGACGAATGCCAGGAGGCAGTGGAGGAGTGGACGGACTCGGCTGGCCCACATCCCCTTGGCCCTGGGGCCGAAGGCAGCCAGAACTACCAGGACGGCCACCTCCCTATCCCGGAGCATGAAGCCTTCACTCTGGAGACCCATGACCAGGAGGACGGCGTCCACTACTGTCCTGGTGAAGAGGGATACCAGGAATACTACCCAGCAGAGGCCAATGGGAATGCAGGCGTGGCCTCCTCCTACAGCTTAAGGCGGGGGGATGGGGACCTGGAGGACCAGGAGGAGGACATCGACCAGATTGTGGCTGAAATCAAGATGAGCTTGAGTATGACCAGCATCACCAGTGCTGGTGAGGCCAGCCCTGAGCATACACACTTGCAGGGGCCTGAGCCGGGGCCTGGGGACTCCACAGAAGCCTGTCTGCCAGGCGAGGGTAACCGTAGCCCCAGCAGACACGAGGGCCGGCCCAAATCACTGAACCTCCATGTGGAAGCCAAGCACCCTGGAGACCCCCAGAGAGTCTTCAAGACCAAGACCAGGACCCCAGAGGAAAGGCCAAAGTGGCCCCAAGAGCAGGTAGGACTCTATGGCTGGCTATGAGGAAGGGGTGGAGGACCCAGAAAGTAAAGGCTGTTCTAGTGTAGCCACACAGGTGCTGAAACCCAGGTCAAGGGAGGGAGACCAGAGCAGAGGAGCCTGATTATTCAAAACATTCTGATCATTCTTTTTCTGTTTTAAATTTTATTGTGGTAAAATCTGTATAACAAAACATCTTTAACATTCTTAAAGGTATAATTCAGTGACATTAATTATACTCCCTCTGTTGTGCAACCGTTACCATTGTCCATTTCCAAAAGATTTTTCATCATTCCCGACAAACTCAGTAGCCCTTTAGTAATAACTCCCCATTCTCCCTCCACTCAGCTCCTGGTAATCACTATTAAACTTTTGACTCTATATATTTGACTATTCTATGCATTTTATATAAATGAGATTGTACAATATTTGTCCTTTTATGTCTGACTTATTTCACTCAGTATAATCTTTTCATGGTTCATGCATATGGTAGCATATATCAGAACTTCATTTCTCTTTATGGCTGAATAATATTCCATTGTATGGATATTCTACATTTTTTTTATCCTGTCATGTTGATGGACATTTGAGTTGTTTCTACCTTTTCTCCTTATTGTGAATGGTGCTGCTGTGAGCATTGGTGTTCAAATACCTGTTTGCATTTCTGCTTTCAAGTGTCTTGTGTATAAATTGCTGAGTCATAAGTTAATTCTATGTTTAACTTATTGAGAAACTGTCCACTGTTTTCCTCAGTGGCTGTATGTACCATTTTATATTCCTACCAGCAGTGAACAAAGGTTCCAATATCTCCACATCCTCAACAACCCCCACTGTTTTCTGCTTTTCTGATAATTGGCATCCTAGTGGAGGTGAAGTGGTATCTCAAAGTGGTTTTGATTTGTACCTATCCTAAGGAGCCCTGGTAGTGTAGTGCCTAAGGCATTTGACTGCTAACCAGAAAGCTGGCAGTTCAAACCCACCAGCTACTCCATGGAAGGAAGACTGGGCAATCTACTTCCATAAAGATTTATTGCCTTGGAAACCCAGCAGGGATTGCTGTGAGTTGAAATCGACTTGATGCCAGTGAGTTTTTTTTTTTTTTTTTATGACTGATGACATTGAGCATCTTTTCATATGCTTGTAGGCCATTTGTTTATCTTTTTTGGAGAAATGTCTATTCAAGTACTTTGCTCATTTTTAAATTGTATTGCTTGTCTTTTTGTTGTTGAGTTAGAGTTCTTTACACATTCTGGATATTAAACCCTTATCAGATACATATGGTTCCCAAATATGTTCTCCCATTCTGTTGGTTGTCTCTTTGCTCTGGTCACTCTTCAGTGCCCCCTGTAGATTAATTAGTAAATACCAAAGAAGTCTCTTTGAGGGTGCTGCTTGGCATCCAGGCCTCCCACACGAGTTCTGTTTCTAGCCTCTCCCCTGGACCTGCTCATGATGGTAGCTGTTCAGTGTACCTTTCCTGTCCACTCCTTCCAGGTGCTTTTTAATCTCATCAGGACATAAGCAAAGATGTGGCAGTGCAAGGGAGTAGTCTTCAGTGGCCAGTGATGGGGTGCCCCCATGGCAGAGGGCAGGGAGTTGAGCCCATGCTTAGTGGCCATTGTGCTTGGCAACGCTTCTCTGAAAGCCCAGGGAGCCTTGACATGATGGACAATTAGCTATAAGTGACTATTTTGAAAAGAATTATTTGAAGTCTTGGAGACAAAGTCTTGGAGAAGAAATACATGCTAATGAGGCCAATGGATTTAAGTATAATTATATCAGTGGTAGAATTCTCCCTTCCATATGGAAAACCCTAGCTCAATTCCTAGCCAGTACACCTCATGTTCAGCCACCACCCAATCTTCAGTAGAGGCTTGTGTGTTGCTGTGAGTTTCAGTGCAGTTTCCAGTCTAAGGTGGACTAGGAAGAAAGGCCTGGTGGCATACGTCTGGAAATCAGCCAGGGAAAACCCTGATTACAATAATCTGATTCTGTTCGGCAAGGGGTTGTCATGAGTCAGGGGCCAACTTGATGGCACCTATCAACAACATACTTCCTTCTTATTATAAGCAAAGTGTGTACTCTAATAAGCATATCTGAAAGCTGCCTTTCTCAAAAACCCACTGTACAGATGAAGGTAACAAGTATCTACTTCCATAGAGATACTACCTTGGAAACACAAGGAGGGGTCGCTATGAGTCAGATCCGATTTGATGGCAGTGAGTTTGTTCTTATGTAAATGGACTTCCATTTGGCCAGTTTTGTAGACAAATGAATGTGAACTACTTTCATATTTCTAAGTAATTTTAATTATATATATATTTTAAGAGGAGCTCATGAGCTTGAAAAAATATATGTAGTAAGAGCATATGTTGGGAATATAAATTGCATTGACTCATCTGGCAATTGTGTTTTGAAGACTTATGTTCCTTTTAATGATTATTAAGTGTAAATTGACTTCCCCTTCATTGTGTTTTGCGTTTTCTGTGGGCTCTATGATATAAGGAGCTGCCATTGTTCTAGCCAGTGATGGGAGAGCTTGCCCACCAGGCAGGCAGGCTTTGGGCCAAGGTCTGGGCGTCAGGCCAGAGCTGTGGCTTCTCTGTCTTTGTGGGGCCTGGACTCATGCCTCATGGAGGTGGTACTGCTGGGATTGATGTGGGCTGCATAGAGTGAGGGGCACACTGTGCATTGTTGTGACAAATCACATTTCTGACAAAGTGCTTGCCAAGAGAGAGTATCTTTAGAGACTGGAGGAGGCATGAGCAGTATGTGTTGCTGTTTTCTCACTCCGCTCTAACCAAATGCTAATTTGAGTGGAAATGGCAAGACTTTGGTTGGAGGGCCCAGGGAATGAATGAGTGAATGAATGAGTGGGTGGTTGGGTGATGGTGGCTGCTAGAAAGGGCTGTTAATGGATGGGCAGTGTTTGAGGACCCAGGAGGGGTTCTGTTCTTCAGAGAAGAGGCATTGAATGGAAAAGTAGGTAGCTTCTCTCCCAAAATAGAGTGTGTCCTTGAAGTAAATGTGCTTTCTTATTTTAAGACACTGGAAAAGCTCACATAAGCTGTTTAATCATTGCATAACTTTTTTGTTTTATTCTTTCAAACATTCATTTGCAAATTAATTCTATCAAAGGGAGTACCTGTTGGTTCAAAGGCCAACAAAGATCCTATTGAAAATAGGTCCAGAGTGCTCCTCAACGACAGGGAGGTCTGGGGTCTCTGTGTGCATGTGTGCATGCATGTGAGTGGGCAGGGCCTTCCTACCCTGTTCCAGAATTGGAACTCTGAAATTCGCCTAAACAGAGCTGCCGGCCATAAGGAAGTCTGGAAAGGAAGATGATATGAAGAAGGAAATGCCCCAAGAAATATGGGAAATTACACCCTGCTTCCCAAAAAAAGGAGCCCACTGCTCCCCCAGGGACAGCAGACAAGTACCAGGAACCAAAGGCTTGGCCTTAGACAGGGCACAGGATTCCTGGGAAAACTTTACCTACAGGCCCAGAGGACATATATGTGAGTCTCAAGTTGCCTTCTCTTTTCCCAGTGCCATCTGCACCAATAGTGTAGCTGTGGCCTGCAAGTAAAGCTGTGGATGTGTATGAAAAATGCAAGGGGAGAATTGGGCAGTATTGGCCACTTCGTTGTTTTAGACTTTTGCTGTTTTAGAGTGTAGTCTATGGACCAGCAGCACTGAAGTCAGGCCCCATTCTACCAAAAACCAAAGCCATTGCTGTCTAGTTGATTCCCACTCATGTGATACAGAGTAGAATTGCTCCATAGGGTTTTCTTGGATGTAACCTTTATGGAAGCAGATCACTGGTGCCTCTAGGTAGGTTTAAACTACCAACTTTTAGGTAAGTAGTTGAATGCAAACTGTTTGCACCTGTTGTTAGGTGCCGTTGAGTCGCCTCCAACTCATAGCAACCCTGTGCATAACAGAATGAAACTGTCTGGTCCCATGCCAGCTTTAGCTACTGTGTGAAGTTTTCCTGTAATATATCAGACAGTGTCTCACTGCTATTCAAAAGGTTTTCACTAGCCAATTCTTTGAGAAATGGATGGCCTCTTCCTTCTTCCATGTCTGTATTAGTCTGGAAGCCCCACTGAAACCTGTCTGCCATGGGTGACCCTGCTGATATTTGAAATACTGGTGGTGTAGCCTCTACTTTCACAGCAACACACAAGCCACCATAGTATGACAGACTGACAGACAAGTGGTGGTGTTTGCACCTGGACCTACTGAATGCAAACCTGCACTTAAACAAGATCCCACATCTAAGTTGGAGAAGCAATGCTGTAGAGTACTTCCAATGAAGGAAATATTACAGAGCATCCATCTCCTCTCTTCTCATGTTAAAGCTTAAAAAACTATGTCATGCTATTTTTCAGTATATTGAATAGCATTTTAGTCACTTCACAGAGTACAATATTACAATAGAATTTAAAATGGAAATGTGAAAAATGTACTCTTCCTAGTCCCCATCATCCTTACAGTCTATCCTTACAGATGAGCTGTTTTTATTTTTCCACATCCCTTTTCAGACTATAGCACTGAACATAAATAATATCTAGTTATCTTCATAGCACTGATCTAATTTTGTCACTCAGTGTTTTAAATCTCACATCTTATAAATGGTTCTCCGTGGGTGCCATATCATTTTCATGATTAGGTTTACTGATGTGTTATTCTGTTAGGGCTATGTGCTGTAATTTACTTGTCTGCACATATGCTGCCATTGAACATACATATTGTGGATGGCATTTTCTCTTACACATAATGCTACCATGGACATCTTTGTGAAAATTATGTTTTCTTTCTGTTGGTTTTAGGCCTTAGAATAAATTCATACGTGAAATAGCAGTGTTGACCATTTTCCCATGCCTCTCATCTAATTGTATCTCCTCTCTCTTCCTAATTGTATCTTTTTCTGTGAATGCTTGATTCAAGCCTTTACCTTTTGGAGTCTTGATGCTTTTCCAATTTATCAGAGCACTTTGTATGCTATAAACTAGTTGCCATCTAGTTGATTCTGTTGCATGTTGCCTCCATGTATATGTCAGAGTAGAACTGTGCTCCATAGAGTTTTCAGTGGCTGATTTTCTAGAAGTAGATCACTAGGCCCTTCTTCCAAGGTACCTGTGGGTGGATTCCAGCCTATCAACCTTTTGGTTACCAGCTGAGGGAGTTAACTAACCATCTGCACTACCTCATATGCTATAGAGTAACTTTTTGCTGCAAATGTTTTCTTTAGTATGTTTTATTTTTAAAATTTTAGTCATATTATTTTCATCATCTCTGTGGTGTGTTTACAATGTTGATGACTAATTTATCACTCTTCTACCTCTCTTGGGTACAGAGGGATGGGACCTTGTTAAAATCACCTTCTTCCTAACCTGGGACAGATGAAAATTGCAGGGGTCATTGTTTCAGTCTAACTGATATTAGCAATAAGGCTGCTCTGTGACAGGAAACAGAGTGTTCAGACTTAAGTCCCTCCTTGGCTGTGGGTGGGATAAGGAGCTCTGGTGGTGTCGTGGTTAAAGCATTTGACTGCTAACCAAAAGGTTGGTGGTTCGAACCCACCAGCTGCTCCATGGAAGAAAGATGAGGCAATCTGCTTCTGTAAAGATTAACAGCCTTGGAAACCCAATGTGTGTCACTATGAGTCAAAAATGACTTCAGTGGTAGTGAGTTTGGAGTTTGTGTTGGGGCTGTGGGATGCAGAAGGTTCTTTTGCATTTTGAAAGGTTCTGGGTTTCAGGTAGACCTCCCCCCCCCCATGCAACTTTGATAAGTCCAAGAGATCTGTATTCAGGGGAAGGCATGATGGGAGAGAGCACAAAAAAGATAGACTAAAACTACAGAAAGATGGGATGTGGACAGGGGGAACAGAGATCTGTATGCATGTTTATTTGTTTGTTTTTTTCCTAATTATTTAAAAGCAGTTCTTGTCTATTGAGGCAAATTTGGGGAATACAGAAAAATAAAGAAGTGAAAAACTGTAGGGTCATATCAATTAACATTTTGGTTTATTCCTTTCTAATTTTGTTCCCTTTGTGTGTATCTTGATATGTATGTATATGCATGCACGTGTGTGCCCATGAGTATGTGTATGTGTCTTTGTGTAGTGTACTGAATAGGTGGTTTTGTTTGGGGTATAATTTTAGCATCAAAATATTCTAGTATGTGTTACCATGGATTTATGTTGTTGAGAAGTTTTTTTGTTGTTTTTAACTTTTTATGTGATTTGGGTGAAGGTTTACAGAGCAAATTCATTTTCCATTCAACAGTTCATGCACGTTTTGTTTCATGACATTGATTGCAATCCCATAATATAATAGTTCTCTTCTCACTCCCTCACCTTTACCCTGTGGCCTTCTTTCTTATGCATTCCTGCCTGCTGAGCTTTCTCCTTGCACAAATTCTGCCCTTCTAATCTCCCATGGATGATTTTTCTAAGGTATGCATCTACCTGGTGCACTCGTAGGCCTGTCTTTTGTTTGGCAGAAAGTTAAGCTATGGAAGTGAGTTAAATTCCAGGCCCAAAGGATGACTAGGAGCAACAGTCTCTGGGGTTTTACCAGTCTTCATCAGACTATAAGCCTGGTCTTTTTTATGATTCTGAGTTTTGCCCTACATTTTTCTCCCATTCCATCTAGGATCTCCAATTATGATCCTTTTCCCAGTAGTTGGCAGTGATAGACTGGCACCATCTAGTTCTTCTAGTCTCAGGGTCATATAGGCTGAGGTTTCCATGGTGCACTGGTCCCTTGGACTAATTGTTTCTATGCCTCTTTGATTTTCTTCACTTCTCTTTGCTCTGGATGAGGAGAGACCAATACTTGCTATTGTTGAGAGTTTTCAAGTAAAACAGACAAGTTGCCTGTCTTGGGAAACCTAGGATTTCCCAGAACATGTTCCTTGAGGTGTTCTGTAAACAAAGTGTTTGGTTGCCAGAGGAGTTTGAGAAACTTAGCTGCAAAGCTTGCTCATTCCCGGAGGTTCCCTCAGTGCTTGCACTTGAGTACTTGGAGTCTCAGACCCACTGCACCAAAGACCCTTTCAGTTCTGCTTGGCCAGAGTTTCCCAGACATCCTTGGTTACCATGCTTTTTCTCAATTCAGGGCCTCTCGGGAAAGTATCGACCACAGTTTCACATCCTAGGGAGCAGAAAGCCACTACATGTGACCCCTAAGGCCCATTCACCTCTTGCTTGATGACTCAATGCCAGCATGATCCAAAGTCAACCCAAAATGGTAACACTGGAAAAGATGTTCTCTTTCACCATTGAGACCCTTGGTTTCTGAGTATTTAATGCTGTTGGTTTTGCTATTTGTTGAGGGGAGTCCTGGGTGATGGTGGTGGTGACTGCCAGGCACTATGCTAAGGATTTGGTGTGTATTCTCTCAGCTGATCCTAGGATTATTCCCACTTTATAGATGAGGAAGAAAAACTTATGTTTACATAGTTTAAAAGGGGTTCCCAGGCTGCTATAGCCTGGACTGAATCCTTCTTCTAATGAATGACTCATAGCAGCCTATGGGTTTCTGAGGTAGTAAATCTCTACAGAAGTAGACTGCCCTGTCTTCCTTCTATGGAGTGGCTCATGGGTTTGAACCACCAACTTTCTGGTTAGCAGTGATATGCCTTAGGCACTGCACCACCAGAGATCCTAATGAGTGAATTAGTGCTGGGAGATTGGGCAGCTCTCCTCCTGACAGTGACAGTCTCTCCTACTCTGGCACCTACTTATTTGTTATTTAAAGGGCTTTGACATGCTCTGTTGTTCATGGTGAACATGTCACAGGGCCAGTGAGATGACCAGTGGATGCAGAGGCCTCCAATCTATAAAATTGTTCTAGACTCTGGTGCTACTATGTCCTGACTTCAAGAGGGCTCAGTCCACAGACTGCATGAAGTAGTAATTATTCACGTGACTTTTTTTTTTTCAGTTTTATTGCACTTTTGTTTGTATGTTGATTTTTCATATGCAGCATTTAAATAATAAGATAGCTATACTAAATATGAATATCCAGATTGAATTGGCTTTTGCACATTCACGTTTGTGCTCCTCTCCCATTTGTCAGGAGTCAGGGTGGTGAGTGTGGAGGGAAGAACCAGCTGGGCACTTGGATGCCTGACCCTAACCCTCAGCTCTAGTTATGAGCTTGGGTGACCTGGCAAATTATGGGTTCCTTTTCTGTGAGAGTAGGCTCTTAATAGTCAGTGCTCCCTGGAGAGCATATCCAACACCAACATCCTTGTTCTGTAGGTTAGCCCTATGGCCCAGTAATGGTAGGTTTTTGCAGTTTCTGGGTAACCTGGATTAGGCAAGGAAAAGATTAGATTCCTTTAAAGTCCTTTCATGGGTTAAGGAGCTCTGGTGGTGCTGTGGTTAAAGCATTGTTCTGCTAACCAAAAGGTTCTTGGTTTAACACACCAGGCACTCTGTAAGAGAAAGATGAGGCAGTGTGCTTCTGTAAAGATTTACAGCCTTGGAAACCCTATGGGATGATTCTATTCTGTCCTAGAAAGAGTCACTTTGGGTCAGAATCAAGTCCACTATAGTGGTTTGGTTTGGTTCTTTTTGTGTGTGTGTGTGGGTTACCATGTGAATCCATCATTAGATAAGGTACTTTGGAAAAGACAGTTATGTGCCTGAAAGTTTCCCATTGGAAGCTTATTCTTTTGGACCTTGACACCTTCTTGAACTGAAGGCACTTCCTTTCCTGCTGGGTGCCAGTGTGGGCTGAGCACATCAGGGCTTGATGACAACTGAATGGAAGGCAGCTGTGGGGAATGTTCCATGGTTTGGGACCCTGTCCACCTAATACATGTCTGGATGATGTATGTTTTCATGGTTTCTGTTCATCATAGGCCTCACCAGTGCTTTAAATAAAGAGCCCTCTGGAAATAGAGAAAAGAAAAGCTAATGCATCTTAGCCAATTTAATACAACAGTTAACAGTGTGGTATGAAAAATGGCTCCCAAACCAGGTCAAACGTTGTGGACCACAGCTCATAGTAGAGATGCTTCAGCTGTGATTTTGCATTCAGTTGAAGCTTACTTTGCAAAGGACCTTTTTGAGATTGCAGTAAGATGCTGGCATCAAGTAGGGTGAGAGAATGATGAGTGGTAACATCAGCTGCCTGGGTGGTAACGTCAGCTGCCTGGGTGGGGACCTTGGCACTGTGTGGACTCTGGACTGGGCCCCACACCTGCCCCCACAGCCTTGCATCAGCTTGTGAAGCAAATATCAGTACCCACATTGGGGAAAAGGATGCAGGCCCAGAGGAGCTGAGAGGAACACTGTGCCAAGGGTGCCTAGGTGCCCACCACCAGCCAACAGCAGGCAGTGGCTGCACAGGGGGACTCAGGCTTGCACTGTGTAGAAGAGGGCACAATCTGTCCAAGCCTGGCTAAAAGGCCGGGCAGAGCTGGAGGAAGAGCCTATGAACAGGCAGATGCTAAGTATAGGACTTGGGGGAAGGAACCCCAATGTGGTTCCTGGGGGTGCATGGCTCAGTCGGGGAGGTCCTTCCCCACTTCCAGGCCTCTGTGGAATACAGCTGGCCTCTTCCTTCCTGCAGCACTGCCCTAGAGTCTGCAGCCACCCCATTCTGCCTGTTGTACATGAATCAGACTCAGTGCTCCCAAGCTGGCTGCCTGTCACCCCGATGTTCCCTGTGCACACGGAGAGGCTATGGGGAGGGTTCCAAGCAGCTCTATGCCCCACCTTGACTAGCTTGCACTGAGCATCTCCCCATTGTCATCCTAGCACTGGAATAGGGTGACTGCTGAATCCACCATTAGGACCTTGGGGACCATACCTAGACACTGAACTCCAGGCAGGCTTAGCTTTGCGCTATCAGCCCCTCACCCCACCTGCTTGAGCCTCTACCTTTGATGGCTCTGGGCCACTGCCAAATCAGTGCAACAGCCAGCCTTGATTTTCACAAAGCCTCTTGATGGTGTATCACCAGGTGTGGCTGTTACTGTCACAGAGCAGTTTATTTAGCAGGAATCCAATACTGCTGACAAGGCTTATACAATCTAGTTAAAGCCAGGGGTTCTAAAACACAGCTTTTATTGTCCAGGAAAGTCCTGGAAAGCTCTTCTATTCACAGTAATCTAGAAGGAAACTGCTCCTCTCCTCCACCCCCCACCCCACCCACCCCCCAGTATGCAGAGACTGTGAGCATAGATGCCTGGGCCAAAATAGGGACCTGGCTTTCCTGCCTCAGCTCCTGTATTGAGACACACTCCTCAGTCCTGGGACTACAGAGAGAAGCGTCACCACAGACCAGGGTCTATAGGTAGAAGGGGCACAGAGTCTTTGCTGTGATGATGATGATGATGATGATGATTTTTTAGTCCACAATGATCTGTTTTGGTGGGGAGAGGGAGTCAATTGGGCTGCATACACAATTTGGATTCAGGACCAAGAGAGCAAGATGGAATCGTGTGCCCTCAGGAGTGATGCCAGTGTAGGGGGATAACCACATTATAAGGCAGAATGAGAGGGGGCCACACTGGTAAATGCTGCTGTATGAGGTGACAAGTGGGGTGTGACTGCCCCCTGCAGACCTCCTCTGGATGTGGCCTCCTCCCTCTCTGGCCACTGTATGGACACTTCAGGGACTCCCATGGAAAAGATTCTTACATGCCCTCTTGGGGACCTCCTCTGCCCCTTTCAACTCCAGAGTCCCTTATTTTGGAGCACACTTTTCAACTTCACTGACTGAATTTTCTTACATCCAGTTTCTGATTGGAAGTGAACTGATAACTAACTACACAGCACTCCTTCCCTGCAGACACCCTGCTCCAGATGCTCTGTGGAGCTCCTTCTTCATCTCTACCCATAGCCATGCTCTACCCCAAAGCCATGCTGGTGGCTTCTTCCCCATCAGGTGCCTTATTTCCTCAGCTGACTGGCCTTGCATTCCTTTCACGGAGCTTGTGAGAATGAGCCCCTGCAGTGTACCAGCCCTATGCTGGGTCTGAAGTACAGAGATGAAAATGATGTAATGTGCATTTGAGAGGTTCATTCTGAAGGGAGACAGATACATAGAGACCCTTCCCATCCAGGAGGTAGGCGCTGAGCAGAAATACCACCCAGCCTGGGAGCTCCAGTGAGGCCTCTCAGAAATAGCCCAGGGCTGGAGGTGGAGGGATGAGTGCAGCAGCCTGGGACTTTGGATGGGCCTTGAGAGATGAGAAGAGGAGGTGGAATGGGATGTGTGGGTGTCCTAGCATGGAGAGGTATGGGGATTGCAAAAAGAGTTAAGAACCGCCCCCCCAAAAAAAAACAGTGGGAAACAAAGCTTGGGATGGGGATAACCAGGAAGAGAGAGAAAAGGCCATGGCAGAGGGAATGGGCAGGGGAGAAATGGGGTGTGGGGATGAGGGACAGGGCAGGAGGGCCAAATACAGCAGAACAGTCAGGCAGCATCTTACTAGGAAAACACCATCGGCTGTAGCCACTGGGGTCCCCACCGGCTGCCCTAAGAGCTTGGATGGCTTGAAAGGGCAAAAGTTCACATGTGAGAAGGGAAAGGAGTCTATAAGGCAGTATCTATAAGGACATAGAAAGAATTGGCCAGGGAAAACCTTATGAATAGCAAAGAAACACTGTTTGGTACATTACCGTGCAACTTTAGGAATAGTCCGTTTAGGCTAAAAGGCTTG
>NW_006922196.1:245511-250434 GCF_000298275.1 Orycteropus afer afer
GTGCGGGATCGGGCAGTGTTTTGTTCTGCTGTGCATGGGGTCGCTATGAGTCGGAAATGACTCGACGGCACTTAACAACAACAACAACAACAACATAAGGACATACGCTTCATAGACAGTGGTGATTGAGTGGTAGAATTCTCACACTTCGTATGGGAGACAGGGTTCTATTCTCAGAAGTGTACCTCATGCACAATTACCACCCATCTGTCATTGAAGGCTTGCATGTTGCTGTGATGCTGAATAGGTTTCAGCAGAGCTTCCAGACTAAAATGGATTAGGAAGAAAAACCTGGTGATCTACTTCTGAAAGTCATCCTGTGATGACGCTATGAATCACAATGATTCAGTCCTTAACCAATCATGAGAATGGCACAGGGTTGGGCATCATTTTGTTCCATTGTGCATGGGGTTGCCTTAAGTCAGGGTCAACTTAACAGCAGTTAACAGCAACAGCATAAGGATGTGTAGGGAGGAGCAGAGGAAGGGAACAGGGGGAAGCTGCTCATGTTTATGTGTCACACTGACTTGAATTCCATTTATTTGTCATGGTGTGTATCTAGGGTAGATTTCTGGGAACAACACAATGACCGATGGAATCAGAAGCAAAGAGGCCGACTGCATTCATTGCTTGATCCAGGAGATCCATATCTCCCTAGTAGTCCCTGCTTAACCGGGACTTCAAATCAGTTTGAACTGGTTCAGTCATGAAGCAAAATCATAACAGACCCAAATTTTAAAAATTTGGGTGAAGTGGAATGACAACTGGAACAGAAAGAATTACACCTCGAAGCCCTGGAATAGGAGACAGGAAGAGGCATAGTGAACCCTTTCAGGAGCCTGAGCTAGAGAATGGATTATTGCCAGAACTTTGAAGAGTGATACACATTCAAAGTGGGCCAGTCAGCTGCCATCCTTGAGTAGGAAACTTTTCCAGTTGTGCTGGTTAAGAGATTTTGTTGCTATTCAATGCATACACTATTCTTGTTTTCTAAGATGGAGATTAAGTTTCTAGCAGAATGTCAACCTGTAATTTTTCCTGTTCCAGTTATTGTCTCAGTTAATTTTTGCAAATCCATGTCCATTCTGGCTTTGTTTCATTGCCATGACTGACCCTGGAAGAGCCAGTTTGAAGCCCTGGTTGGTGCTTCACATGTGGTTATTCACATGGTATTTCCTGGGAAGTGCAGGGCTCTAGAACAATTTTTAGAAACATCTTCTGTTCAGGAAGAAAGACCACATTGCCGAGCATAAGACTAGAGATGTGTCATGCCACACACAGTATGTTCACCCAAGATGTGACAGCATTGTGATGGTAGTCACGAGGTTTTCACCTCAAAACATTCAGACAGCAGCACATTCTAATCAGTTCCTTAAAAAGACATGGACCAGAGGTAGAAGGAAGCTCACTAGGAGTAATGCACGACTGTACATCAGATAATATCATGGAAAGCTCAGCTCAGGAAGATTGTGGGAAAAGGAGGTATGAGACAGAATTGCCCCTTAGGGCTGCTGGTGGTCTCTAAAACCTGCCAAGTCCTGGCCTGTTAGATGATTTGACAGTCAGCTATGACAGAAGAGAATGTAGTCTCCCTCCACCAGAGAACACACTGAGGCCCCGGTGATTAGAACGGAATTTGAGACTGCGCTTACAGAAGCTGGCCCACAGCTCCTCTGGTTTAAAACAGCCAACACTAGCTAGGTTCAAGGCCTGCCTCAGGTCCTGATTTACACCTACTGAGCACTGCTCTATGCTGTCCCTGATGCTGACACAGTACTGAGCCTGCCCCACATGTCCATTTAGGTCAGGGGGCATGAAGATGTAGCTCGCTGAGAGCAGCTGGGTGAAATGTCAGGTGAGAGGGATGCTGCTTTTCATGGGGCAGGGGACTATCGACTCATCTTCCCTCAGTTCAGCCCTTCTCTGGACCATTGGCCTAAGCATTCCCAAGTGGCCTCTTGTTCTGCCTCTAAGACCTATCTGCCTGTTCTGATTTCTGATGCAGCCCCCTATTCCAAGACTTGCCACCTAGCCCTTGGGTCCCTGCTTCCCCCCCAGGCAGCCTGTGGTGCCCAGCAGGGTGATGATTGTTTATGCCTTTTACTCCTAGTGCCTCCGGGTCTGCTGACTTTTGATCTTCATGCACACAGACTGCAACTTCACTCACCCAATGTCTTCCTTGGGCTCAGCTCAGAACAGGACCATACCACTCCCAGGCTAGTTCTCTCGGTTGTCTCTGGATTCTTTTGGCCAGTTCCTTGTCTCTTTTTCCTAGTCATTGAAAATAGAGGCTCTTCTTTGCTATGATCTATTCCCTATTGCACCATTCACTCATACATTTGTTCATTCATTGGGTCTCAAGTATATGAAAGATACCATGCTATCCATTTTTAGGTATAAGAATGTTAGTCCTTAGAAAAGGAGGGCTTATCCAGCCATTCACTAACCATCAGCGTCTGTTCCAGAAACAAGAGCAGTGGTAGTCTTGACTCTTCTGCTGCAGTATATTTGCAAATTATGGGAAATGCTGTGAAGAGAAATTGCTGCCCAAGATTTTTCTTGCTTACTATCCTATTAATACTTAATCCAACCCACCCCAAAAAGAATGAAGCAAGTAATTAATCCTAGAGATTGCAAGCCAACTCAAATATGATCAGTTTGGGCCTATTCATATATAATAGGCTAATTTTTTTTTTTTCAGTATTTGTGGCAGGATTGATTCCTTCTCTAGACCACAGTCAGACTGATAAAGCACAAATGAAAAGGCTCTAGGTCCATTTACTGGTCTGAGCCAGTTTAGATAATCTAAAACCAAATTGAGCCAGTCTGAACCAGTGTAAGCTTGTTTTTACCTATCAAAGAAACAAAAAACAATCAAGGCCAAGTAAAATGAGTTCAGTGTAGCTGCAGTAGGTGTGGGCTGACCACATCCATTTGGGCCTGTGGATATTGGTTTGAAGGTCCTGAAGCAGGGGATCCACATGTCTGGGAAATTTCAAGAAACATTCAGGTCTATAATTAAAGTAAGACGACCACATCAGAGTGAAATGAAGGATATCATTGCTGATGTCAGATGGATCTTGGCTGAAAGCAGAAAAACCAGAAAGATGTTTACCTGTGTTTTATTGTCTATGCAAAGGAATTTGTATAGATCATAGCAAATTATGGATAACGTTGTGAAGAATGGGAATTCCAGAACACTTCATATTGCTTATGAAAAACCCATACATAGACCAGGAGGCAGTCATTCAAACAGAGCAAAGGAATTTTGCACAGTTTAAAATAAGGAAAGGTGTCAGGGTTGTATCCTTTCACCATACTTACTGACTGTTTACTGGACAAATAATCTGAGAAGCTGGACTGTATGGAGAAGAAAGTGGTATCAGGATTAGAGAAAGACTCATTAACAACCCGTGGTAAGCAGACACTACAACTTTACTTGCTGAAAGTGAAGAAGATTCGCAGCACTTATCGATAAAAGTCAAAGACTATACCCTTCAGTATGGATTATACCTCAACATAAAGCAAAATCTTCACAACTGGACCAATAAGCAACATCCTGATAAATGGAGAAAATGTTGACATCATCAGTGGATTTCATTTTACTTGGATCCACAATCAATGCCCATAGAAGCAGCAGTCATGAAACCAAATGATGTACTGCACAGGGAAAATGTACTGCAAAAGACCTTTCAAATGTGTTAAAGAGCCCAGATGTCACTTTGAAGACTAAAGTATACCTGAACCAAACCATGGTATTTTCAGTTGCCTTGTATGCTTGGGAGAACTGGGCAGTGAGTAAGGAATACCCCAGAAAAATTGATGAATTCAAATTATGGAGTTGACAAAGAATATTGAATGTACCATGGACTGCCAGAAGAATGAACAAATCTGTCTTGGAAATACAGCTAGAATGCTCCTTAGAAGCAAGAAGGGCCCAACTTAATTTCTCATACTTAGGTCATGTTATCAGGAGGGACTAACTCACTGCTGTCGAGTCGAATCCAACTCATAGTGACCCCTCCTTGGGTTTCTGAGGCAGTATCACTATGGAAGTAGATTGCCCAACCTTCCTTCCGAGGAGTGGCTGGTGGATTTGAACTGCCAGCCTTCTGGTTAGGAGTCAAGTGCTTTAGGCACTACACTACCAGAGCTCTTAGTCCCTAGATAAAAATATCATACTTGGTAAAATAGCGGGTCAGTTAAAAAGAGGAAGACCCTCAATGAGATGGATTGACACAGTGGCTGCAATAGTAGGCTCAAGCATAACAATCGTGAGGATGATGTAGGCAGTGTTTCATTCCATTGTGCATAGGGACTGCGATGAGTCGCATCTGACTCAATGGTACCTAACGACAATCAGCAATGGATAAGAGTTCTAATTTTCCCACATCTTTGCCAAATATTTCTTATTTTAAAAAAAAATCCTAGATATCCTAGTTAAAGTGAAATGGTATCTCATTATGGTTTTGATTTACATCACTCTGATGATGCTGAGCATCTTTTCATATGTTTGGTGGCCATTTTAATGTCTTCTTGGTGGAGTGTGTATTCAAGTCCTTTGCTCATTTTATTTGCCTTTTGTTGTTAAATTGTAGAGAAGTTTTTATATATTTTGGTTGTTATATTCTTAACAGGTATATGGTTTCTGAAGAATGAACAACAGTATCCCCAACAGTAGCTTAGCTTTTCACATTTTTGGTAAAGTCTTTTGATGAAAAGTTTTTAATTTTTATGAGGTCCCATTTACTTATTTAGACTTTTGCTATTCGTGCTTTTGTTATTACAGTAGATAATCCATTGTGGAAAGGTAGGCCTGAGAGTGTTGTCCTTTCTTCTAAGAATTTTATGGTTTTAGTTTCCACACTAAGGTCCTTGATCCACTTTGAATTTGGTTTGTGTATGGTGTGAGGCATGGATCCT
>NW_006922196.1:286813-293124 GCF_000298275.1 Orycteropus afer afer
CCGGGTCTCCGGGAGCAAGGTAAGCACGGGCGTAGCATGTGGACCTCTAGCAGTGTTAATTTCACATGGTCGCCACATGCTGCCAAGACCCTGAGATGGAAATTAGAGTACCAGATGGATCCTCTCAAAGGGAAACATCCAAAACCCTCCTTCCTGCCTCTCTTAAAAACAATCCATGCTGTTTAATGTGAGCTGTGGTTGTTATGGTGATGAGTAGACTCTTGGTTGGGAGGGAGTTAAAGAAAATGATGATGTGGAAGAAAGCCTCTAGCATGTACAGGCTTTGGAGAAAAGTTATCAGTTTTAAGTGTGCTTGAGTCTTTGTGTTGCCCAAAGAGATCCCATACTGTGGCCCTGTATCAAGATGTCCCACAGAGGTGGCATGGATACTGGCATCTAGCATATGCACCCCTGGCCCAGCTGTGGAGTCTGGCCAGAAGCTATGCCCTTTAGTAGGGAGAGATATTTTTTTCCTCACACAAAGCTACAGAGGCTGGCCAAGCTGTGACTCCTGCATCCCCCACAGTGGACATCTCTTCTATGTGCCAAACACACCATAAGGCAAGCAGCAGTCCTGCCATTGTCTTTTCACATGGTTGGAAAACAAACCTGGCTCTTGAAGAGCCCTTAAGGGAGTGGTCCCAGGGCCAGCCCCGGCCCTGCAGAATAGAGCACTGTCACTCATCTTGGTCAACATTGGTGTTCACTGGGGAGTGGAGCCCAAAGGAGATCCCAGCCTCTTTGGTAGGGATCAGTCCAGGTTCTGGGAAGGAGAACTAGGAAAGACTTAGGAGTATGCCAGAAGGCCCAGACAACCCAGAAGTTCTACCTTGGGACATGCTTGGACAGCAGAGAGAGGGCAAGGCCATCTGAGAGTTATTGGGGCTCAGGGGCAGGGATAGTCCTTTGGGCTTCTAGCAGAGGGGCTGGGAGGCAGGCCAGCCACATCTGACCTACCTGGGCTTTGCTGTCCTCAGCACCCTCCAGCTCCAAGAAGGCTAGCCCTGTACAGCTTGCACCCACATTTCTCTTGGATATGGCTATGTCTTCCCTTTTCCCTTATGTTCAAATTCTCCACATACTCAAAGGCCTTTCCTCAAAGCCCATCCCTACCCTTCCATCTCCTTGCACTCCATCTGCCTTTGATGTAAGAAGTGTGTGTGGTCAAGGATGTGGCATTTTTCTAGGAATCCTGGCTGTTCCATGCATGTCATTTTAGTTCTTAGGGCTGGGAAGGTGGGGTCAGGTTCTTTACTTTTTCTCTACACCCTCCCCAACTCCCTTAGAATTTTACCTATATCAAGGAACATGACAGGATAGGGAGTAGGACTGGCAGCTATACCTTGCTTTATCACAAAAGTGCTGGGGGAACCCAGCAGTTAAAACCAACACTTGGAGCCCCACATTTCTCACTTATAAAGCAGGAGTGGGAATATACATCACATATGTGGATGGCTTTGTAAACTCTAAAGCAGTAGGTAAATGTAGCAGCAGCAGCAGCAGCATTATTATTGTTGTCATCATTTTTGTCATCATGATCTTGCTGCTGACTGATAATTTTCCAAAAGGTTCTAGAACTTGTCTTAACATACTGGCTCACCACACTCCCTTTAATGGGATCTAACTTCTGGCTTCAAGGTGGCACAAGTGGAGAAAAGTATACCTAAACCTTAAATTTCATTGAATAAAGGTAATTATGGATTGAAGCCTTCTTTAAGAGATTTGTGTTGTTGTTGTTATGTACCATCGAGTTGGACCCGACTCATAGTGACCCCTCCTTGGGTTTCCAAGGCAGTATCACTATGGAAGTAGATTGCCCTATCTTCCTTCCGAGGAGTGGTTGGTGGGTTTGAATCGCCAGCCTTCTGGTTAGCAGTCAACTGCCTTAGGCCCTATGCTACCAGAGCTCCTGAGAGAAGACTTAGGAAATGTCTTTGGGGCAAATTAGATTGACTGATTTGGGTTTGTTTTCAGTGGAACATTTAGATTTTTTTAAAATATGACTTAAAAAACTTTTTCAGAGGTATAAAAGTATACATGTTAATTGAAAAAAAAAATTAAGATAAAAATATATTAACTTATACATGCAACTATATATATGCACACATTCATACATGCATGTGCATTTTACAAATTTGGTATCATGTTGCATGTCTTACATGTATGTGTGTCCAATCTTCTGTCTTGGTTTATTTGTCTAGCATATAAACACAACATTTTTAACTTCCTGGTCTCCAGGTCTGCAATGGTTTGGAACAGCCGAGGAAGCAGCAGCGCTCTGATCTCAATGGACCTGTTGACAACAACAACATTCCAGAGGTAACTTTTCCTGAGGATGAGAATTCTGAGGCTGTTGTTAGTCAAGACCCTACTGTTAGAGCTGCATGCCCTTGATGGTCTGTTCCCCTACCCTCTCCCCAGTGTTCCCATCCCACCAGCTACCCAGGAGAGAGGGCATCCAGGGTTTCCCTGTAGGGGAGGAGATGAGGGCCATTCCTGCTGGTTTAGGATCACACCACTGTGGGTCTAGATATTGCTGATGGCACATGGCAGAGACTAATCCTACTATGTGGTCTGATAACCATGTTCTAAACTATGGCTTCTCAACGGTGGCACAATTGACATTTCTGGCTGGATAATTCTTTGATGTGAGAGGTGTCTTGTACACAGTAGGATGTTTAGCAGCATTCCTGGTGTCTACCCACTAGCTGTTAAACATATAGAGCCCTCTTCCCCCAATCATGGTAACTAAAACTGTCTCTAGACTTTGCCAAAAGTCCCCTGGGGACAAAATCATCCCTATTGAAAATTACTGTACTTCCGTAGAGATACTGCCTCGGAAACCCAAGTAGGGGTTGCTATAAGTCGGGACCGACTCGACAGCAGTGAGTTCGGTTTGGTTTGGTTTTGTTCTAAACCAACAACATGATTTAAAAAACAAAACAAAACAAAAAAGCCCACATAAAATAAGTCTGCCATGGTAGAAATTATTGAAATGAGGCCTCAGACAAGTTATTTATCTTCTCTGGGGAGTAGTTTGGATGAGATTTTCCAACTTGGATGAAAAGCATGGCCTACCACAGATCAGGGGCCTGTCCCCTTTATCTTGCTTTAAAACATTTGGCAGGCAATTCTAATACCAGCCATTTGAGAGCCAGGGGGTTGGATGATCTCTAGGCTCCATTCTACAAATGTCTTGCTAATTTGAGGGTCGTTAGGTTTTAGGGTCCTTAGGGTTTAGGATTGTGCACCCCAAAGTTGTCATTGGGAGTTGATTACATGTTCTCCCTCCCAATATCACGTTACCTGAATGAGACTGATTTGCTGTGTAGCATTGACCTCTGAGGAACACTAGTCTGTCATGTGATTTAGCTTTTCACATTACATTAAGTATCATCTGCTTATAACTGTTATGTCTTATTTTTTTCCTATTCCAAAGCAAACAAAGAAGGTGGCATCATTTCCAAGTTTTGTGGCTGGTAAGTGACTTTGCATTTTCTTTCTTGGTGGGGAGGTACTTTTACTTTTTGTTTCTCTTGCAAAACTTGCTTGAAAGCTGCCTCCACGCTGAAGACAGCTGTCACAATGCAAGGTGCTTAGGTATTTGATTATTTGAGGGCTATGTAGATAGTTTAGGAGGGAGAGAAGGCCCAATTGATTGGCCTGCCTTGATGCAGGGAAAAATTGACCATGTCATTTACTTACATCTTCACTAATTGCATTATACATGATGTTGATGGTTTAATTAATAGATTGAAATGTGTCTGTATATGCCACTAATTATGAAATAACAGTCTTGATCATGGTGGATATAATTGCATCAAAGTTCAGGCTGTTCTTTTTTTCAGACTCTCCATTTTCCTTCTCCCTTCTCTTCTTTTTTGGGGAGAGGTGTTAATATTGCATTTCAGCCATTCTATAAAAATACAACTGATAGCTCTGTTCTGTATCACTCTTTGGTTTGGGGAGAATGGCTTCTTGGTGCTGACAGAGCCACCTTTGTGTTGCTTGGGTATGTCTGAGCCTCATGGGGCTCTTTTAGGAGTTTCTGGAGATTGCTTCTAGGGTTCAACATAAGAGTGAAAATTGTCTTTACTAGGATCCTTCTCTTTGCCAGGATGATGTTTCCTGTCCCTGATGCTATGTTATAATCAATAATAGTATGCATTTTATTACTTTTAGTAAGCTGCTGATTTTTATGAATATTTATGGGAAAAAGTAAATTAATCTTCAGAAATAAATGACTTTAAACTTTTAAACCTCTGTGGTTTTCTTACTTAGCAAAGAACTGAAGCCTGAAAACTGAAGCCCATCTACCCAAGTTTCCTTTCAGGGAACTTGTTTGACCCAGGCTAAACAAACTCGACCTGGTTCAAAATGTATTGACTGTCTCAAACTAATTTTGACTGCTGTGAACTGGTTCAGTGTTGCTCAAATTGAATAAAAAATAGTTTTGAAATGTTGGAGCCAATACTATACAATCCAAACAGATGTGAACCTATTTTGACCAATTCAAATAGGCATAAATGGTTTTTTTCCAGCAGTTTAAATGTGGTTTTAAGTAAGCTTTAACTTGTTTTCTTCAGATCATAATAGGTCATGATGTTTTCAACCCAATTAGCTGGCTGTGATTTTTGAGGAGTGAGCTTCTTGGTGGTGCAAATAGTTAACATGCTCACCTGCTAACCAAAGTTTGGTGCTTCAAGTTTATGTGGAGATGCTTCAGAAGAAAGTGATCTACTTCTGAAAAATCAGCAACTGAAAACTGTGGGGCACAGTTCTACTCTGACACAAATGGGGCTGCCAAGAGTTGGAAGTGGCTCCATAGCAACTGGTTTTTATTGATTGGCAGGAAAAGATCATACCCACGCCATCCCACCAGGGTAAGATTTAATTAAGTTCCTGATTTATGGGATCTGCTTATCTGATAAACAGGGGTAGATGCAACACATCTCAGCAACAGTTCTGTTGTTAGCTAGAATGCCAGGGTAGGGAGTGTTCCATCAGACTGTCTAATGAGGTGGGGTCTTATGATGCAACCTCATATCTGTATGAGAGGGCTGTGGGGAAGGATCAGGAACCAGTGTCAATGCCCAAGTGCCCTGAGTTACACCTCTGCATCCAGCTGTCTAGCATTCTAGAAGACTCATTTCTCTGTACCAGCTCAGACTGTTCCAAAGAAATTAAGAACATTGGTTGGCTCAGACCATTTCAGGCGGGTGACAACTGTTTGTGGACAGTCTTAATTTAGAGTTGTTCTTATAGGAGAAAAACCCTTCGACTGCTATGCAAATGTGGAATCCTTAAGCAAAAGCATATTCCACAATATTAGAGAATTAATATTCAATAGAGCCGTCATGCTACTCAGCAAGAGAAACAGATGATCGTAATGCTGAAAAGCTCTAGAATGCCATGAATGTGGGAGTGCATTTGGGTGAAAGTAACAAAATGTCCATCTAACATTAGCTTATAAACATAAGCAGGTATTTGTCTTGCATAAATAAATCTAGAGATGAGTGGCTGCTGGCTCAATAGCTTCATGGTATCAGGATCAATATTTCTGCTTCTCTTGGCCGTCTCCTCAGGGTTGTTGTCTTATTGTCACACAAGGTCTGTGTAACTCCAGATATCACTTCCTATTCCAGGCAGGAAGATGAAGGGAGAAGGGAAAAACTCCACACCAACTGTGTATCTCCACCTTTTAGAAGGAAAGCAAATGTTTCCTATGGATAAAGGGTTAATGGATTCTCTGCATGAGAATTAAACCTTCAGTTAGACTTTCTTACTTTATTCTCCTGGTAACCTAAAAGGTCACCATGATCAGTTATGTCATGAGGCAACACTGCTTATGGTAAAAATGGCTCTAGTTGATAGCCTTTATCTAGATGACAGAACTGTAATCCTTGCTGGGGACGAGAGTTTGGGTGTCTCTGAGTGGTGACTCTTTAACCAGACTTGTCTTTGAGGGGACCCTGGAAGCTGCACTGATGAAGTACTTACAAGAGATACTGGCTTCTAGGAACATGAGATTCTTAAACTAGAATGGTTTCCACACACCTTGCTTGATAGGTGTTTCAGACCCTCTCACTCAAGCTACATGAGGTTCAAGAGATTAACTACTAGATGGCTGTGTGGACACTGTCTGAATGGCTACCAGGGCTCCTATGAAAGAGTCCTGCTGTTGGGAGTTTTAAAATGGAGTCTCATCAGTAATCACCATTCTAATTCCCTCTAGCATTTTAGTGCTTGAAAAACTAGGTACAGCAGTTTGAATTAGGGATTTTGGTGCTCTGAACAGCTCACTGAGTCAG
>NW_006922196.1:293224-295939 GCF_000298275.1 Orycteropus afer afer
GGGGGGAATAACAAGATCAGGAGAGCTACCCTGTGGAGTGCTGACAGGCAGCCGAGAAAGGCCATTGGAAACCTCCCTAGGGAGCGCTGACCGGCAGGCAAGAAAGGCCATCTGAGACCTCTCTGGGTTAAGGAAGAAGACACACCACACCAGCATACCAGCATACCAGCAATCACCCCAAGGACCTACCTTCAACACCTGATTTTATCAGTAACTTGGTTTGGCTAGGTGCAAATGGGTATGTCCAGCACTGCTGAAACCTGAGCAGAGAGTCCATTGGTGCTGCAAGAGGGCGAGTCCGGGGAGATGCCTCTGCAGCAGATCACCAACCAGACTTGGGTCAGCTTTGTGGCACTGAGGAGCCTGCACCTGACTTTGTCAGTAATACTGGGACCACTGGGTATGAGCAGGCACTGGCCTGGCTCCAGCACTACTGAAACTGAGTGGATCTTTGGTACTGTGGGTGGGCAGATCCAGAGAGGAACTCCCACGGCAGATCGCAGTGCGGGCCAGTGACACAGGTCTGCGGGCCCCGGGAGGAGCTCCCGCCGTGGATCACAGTGTAGGCAGTTGCTGTGGGTGGGCGAACCCAGAGAGGAACTCCACAGTGGATCGCAGAGCTGGGTAATTGTCTTGGGTTGGCTTTTTGGTGCTGAGGGACCTCAGGAGTGGGTTTTTTGTGTGTATCTGAGACTGGCAGAAAGTGGTGACCCCCTGACCCCCTAACAACTGGAGTCTTTGCTGAACTTGAGCTGGGGGCTCTGAAAAAGTACAACATCATCATTAGAAGCCCACTCAAAGCCCTAGAAACCGTCCCTAGCAACAGGGATGCTCTCTTCTGCTCTCACCTTCTCCACCAATAACCTCACTCATCAAATAGAAGAAACCACATTCAGCCACCATAATACCTTCCAGTTCGAATTCTAAACCCTCTTTACAACAAACAGAAACCCATGTCCACATTCCACACAGTGATTCCATCATCACAAACAAAACTGCAGAGCAATCCAGCATACCTGAATTAATAACTAAAAAAAAAAAAAAACACCAGCTTCACCTTTTCAAAATATTAAATCATAAAACCAAGACAAAACAAATCAATACATAACTAACAGTTAAAAACAACTTCAAAATGTCTAGGAAACAACAGGCAACCTCAAATCAAACAAAAAAACAGGCAAGGCATTAGAAGCAAAATGACAAAAAAAAGGTCTCATTAAATATGGAGGAAGAGGTGGCAGTAGAATTATCTGAGAAGGAATTTAGAAGATGTGTTTGTAGAGCTTTACAAGAGCCTATGGAAACCCCAAACAGAAGCAAGGAGAACAGTTCCCTGGAAGAACACAGGAAAATCATTCAAGGACAAAATAACAAGATTGATGCACAATCAGAACTCATACAAAAACAGCAGTTAGAAATCCAGAAGATGAATATCAAAATTACCGAATTACATAATATATTAGAAGCACAAAAGAGTAGGTTAGAACTGGCTGAAGAATGCATATCCCAACTAGAAGACAAATCCCTGGACACGAACCTGTATAAAGAAAAATCGGAACAAAGATTTAAGAGAAATGAAGAGAACCTAAGAATTATATGGGATGACATGAAAAGAAACCACATAAGACTCATTGGAATTCCAGAACAAGAAGAGGTGAGAAAAACCACTGAGAAAATTGTGGAAGACCTGTTAACAGAAAACGTCCCCCATATCATGAAGGAACAAAAGATATTTGTCCAAGAAGCTCATGGAACACTACACAAGATAGATCCCAAGAGAAAAACACTAAAGCATATTATAATTAAACTCTCTAAAACCAAAAACAAAGAAAAAATTTTGACAGCTACCCAGGACAACAGAAATATTACTTATAATAATCAAATAGTTAGGCTGAACTCTGATTTATCAGAGTTCTGATTTATCGGAAACCATGCAGGCAAGAAGGCAATGGGATGGCATATATAAAACACTGAAGGAAAAGAACATCCAGGCAAGAGTGCTATGTTGTTATGTGCTGTCAAGTCAAACTCGACTCATAGCAACCCCTCCTTGGGCTTCTGAGGCAGCATCACTACAGAAGTAGACTGCTATATCCAGCTAAATTATCCATCAAATATGGGGGCAAAATCAAGGCATTCACAGACAAACAGAAATTAAGGGATTTTGTGAAAACCAGACCAACACTACAAGAAATGTTTAAGGAAGTCCTTGCAATAGAGAACCTAAAACAGAAATTAACAAAATCAGGATACATGGCATCAACACTAAAACCAAATCAGAAATAGAAACTCAAAATAAGACCATAAAACATCGTACACTGAAAACTAAGGAAATCAATCAGCACACGACAACAGCAACTAACCTATTAGAGGAAATAAAACTTCTAGGTACAAACTTCCAAAAGGAGAGGAAAATAGGACAATGTCTTCACAGAATGCACTGTTCTAAAAATGTAGAGACAAGAATGTACTCCAAGGTAATCACAGAGAAAATTAACAATCCCCTCTAAGCAAATCCAGAAGGAAGGAAAACGTATGGGTTTAATAAGCACAAAACCAACAATAAAGAAGAAAAGAGAGGAAGCATTAGGCAACAAACCGAACTCAGCAAAGAAAAGCATATGGAGGCAGGGCAAGATGGCGGACTAGGCAGAAGGATTGCACAGACCCTCTTCAACAAAGAAAAGGGAAACCAATTAACACAGACACAGAAGA